>NC_092793.1:47245460-47434550 GCF_918797505.1 Bemisia tabaci | reverse complement strand
TAAAAATGGGCACGGAAAATTTTTCCATGGAAAAATTCTCTCACGGAAAGCCCCACGGAAAATGTCACCATGGAAAATTTCTCCATGGAAAATTTCTCCACGGAAAATTCTCACGTGGAAACCTAGCCACAGCACTCACTGTGTTCATTGCAGTTTCCACCATCAAGTTACCATGGTGTTGTTTCTTTAAGTCATCATAGAACTGTTCTATCTCATGTTGGCTGGTTTTTTGAGTATTTAATTAGGATAATTTACAAGTTTTCCTTGTAATCAAAATAAATGAAAATGATACACTTCACCTAACTTGAAGACTCATTGTACCAACTATACTTGAAGAGATGTAAATAATTCTATTAACGATGGAGAAACTTACCGCACTGTTCCTTCGCGTCACATACTGCCCGCTCTACATTTCTAAATAAGGATTTCATTCAGGTTGACAATGTGAAAACATATTCAATTTATTTCACAATGAGCACGGAAAACAGCACCAAATATTATCACAAACACCATCAAATTAGAGGCAAGAGAGTGAAATATGTAACTGTAGATTGTGGTTTCTGTCTGGGAAAGCTTAATTGCTCTAGGATGTTTTAAAGGTGGCACTAATTCCCTGCGAATGGCTGTTCAATATGATCAAAGGAAACTGCCAGATGATAGGAAACAAATGGCCGATTGCTGCAGCCTGAACATGGCTGGTAATGTATTCGGTGTGTTTTATGAAAGCTCTTGAAAAATGAATAATGTACAGCGGCATCAAAACCATGAGTACAACCAATGATCAGCACTAAATTAAAACAATATCAAGGTGAAGACAACCAACATTTCTTCGAGAAGTTTAAAAATAAGTTCTGTGGTTAGCCAAATAATTTTTAGTAATAGGACAAAAATACTTGTGAAAAAGCATTGGTTAAAATTGTGTGTTAAGTGAATTTTATTGCATTTGGTAGCCATAAAAATAGGAAGTAAATTATTGGACATCTGATAATTCACTGAAACATGGTTGATAAGGATGTGATGTTTTCAGCACTCTAGAGTTTAAAAGTTTAAGGCCTCATCTGTAACTTCAGATAGATCTCTCACACTACTTACATTTCTGAGATAAAAATACAAGTAATAGCTAAGGCTAATTTCAGACGTTCACTTTTCTGTCACTATGTCAAATGAAATGTTGGATCGTGTAATAAACTCGAGGACAAAACGATCATTTGAGAGGAGAACAATAATTTGAAAGTTAGGTCACACCAAGGTTTTCGGTCAACTTCTCAAACAAATGTTAGAGTCACGCATATACGTTGAGACAAACGTCATAAAGTATTGTTTAAGCACCATTCACCAGTGGTGCCACCTGGACTACATGAATGTACCTGTTGAGTGGTGCGAATTCAGAGCTAATCGGTGAGAACATTTTTTTTGTGTTCAACATACGATGTGCGAGCTCTTGTTCTCATGTCCGTATCAAACGGATCCATCTTTTCACTCGGTATAAGTGGCAGGAAAGCTAGTAAACTGTCTGTGGTGGGGCTTTAGTTTCCAATCACACAGCCAAAAAAATCTAGAGGGGGGCCGGCTGCTGTATTTAGGTTTCTTTTTCAGTCCTAAGTGTTCGAACTGTGAATTTTATTCACAGTCTATATGGGGTTTCGGCAACGATAGGGAAATGGCGAATCTCGTGTATGATCTAACGATTTCTGTATTATCCCTGAGGAGGGGACGTTGACATGAGCTGTGAGCAGCTAGGAATGGGAATGCAGTTAGAATGTTTGTTAACCGTGTGCTGAAACGCGATAAGGTAGACTGTAACCAATATTCATCACGGTTTTGTTTGGGGTGCAGACTCGGAGGAGTGACCAAGGAGAGATAGAGAAAATGCATGAGCACATACGAATTACTATTCAACAAGAATGTTTGAATAGTTTATATCAAGATACAGATCAGAAATAATTGTAATGCTATGATTCTATGGAGAGGTTACAGTTCAGTGGCTGATGGATCACTATTGGTGCCTATGCCTACATTCAGTAAGAGCGGAATTTGCTAATCATTGGTATTCATGACTTACCTTGATTCAGTTCAAGGCCCTTGATTCAACTCGGATTTGGCAGTGATTGTAGCGAAAGCAGGAAGTCAAGAATTAATATAAATTTCTGAGAATTACTGTATGGTTAGGCGAGAGCTTCATTGGAGCTGACGATTCACGCTAGTTGAGAACCTAACCTCAAAATACCGACAGGGCCTGGGCGAGGCAGGGCGGGGCGGCACATCTCCGGATCTTGCCGAATTGAATTGGGATTTTTTTATTTAAATCTGCATGATCTTAAAAAAACTCATTCGGATTATCTATTACGGAAATGCGTAAGCGATAATTTTTCATAATTCACCGCTTTAACATTTGCGTTCTATTCTTGCATTTTATTAATTTTTTATACAATTTCAACATGAAACAGGGCAGGCCGGCAGGATTGCAACGCAGGTTTTTGTTTTGGAGTCCGGACTGGGAATCACTTTGTAAAAACAAAGATGAGTTGTTGGTTTACACTGCAGTAATGCAAATTTTTAATTTTTTTATGTGATTTAATTTAGTTATCAGCTCGAATCCTGAGTCTTCTTCGTTAGAAAGTAATGTACCTCGCAGTTTGGTGAATTTTGATTAACCTTAAAGTAAGCCAGCAGTGGGTATCGCGATGGACTTTGGTAATCGATCTTCAAAATTTTTATTTTGGCCTGCGTAAGAAATAAGAATGAAAAAAATTCTGATATATACAACTCAATTCTCATTGGTTTTGCTATTACGCTATTCGGTTATTTCTACAATTCAATGTTGGTTTCACACAGGAGATTTGGAAAAGTATGTCGGTTGAGCTTCATTAAAGGGCGTACCTCATTGAATAGTTAGTGTCTAAAAAACTAATCTTGCAAAAACAGACGTTTTGGTCTCTAATTGACAGACTTTAAAGCTGTACCTACAGGTTCGAAGAAGCTGCGTGTTTTCTGTTTTTTGACAACTATTTGCGGTTATTTTCAGTTGTCTTAAACAGAGTATAAGCAGCCAAATATATTATTACATCTCTGTTACCCTAGCAAATCTCTGAGTTAAAAATATTTTAAATGAAAACATTTCCGTACAGAAATAATTGCTACCTAATGGTACAATTATTAAATTATCGTTAAATAGTGGGCATGTGCTTGGGAAGCCAATGAGTGTAGAAATTTCAGGTGCAATAATGAAAGACTGTATTCTGTGATAACTGATGACATTGAAACATTTTTTAGTGGCCCTCACTTTGATGAAACGACGGTGATGTAATTAAAAAAAAAACTATAATTCTATGATGAATAACGAAACAAGCAAATAGTTGTGATTGTCTATGATCAAAGTTACAGATTACCATTGTTTATTCTTGTGTGGTCTTAGTGTTTTCGCAGTGTTCCAATGCATGTTCTCTGCTATTCCGTTACGCTCCCTTGAAATTCCATGTAGCCACAACGGGAATCTCCTGCTGCCACATGGAATCCCATGCAGTCTCATCGGAAACCCAAGGAGTCACCATGGAGTTCCGTTGCCTTCTCTCATGTAGTCTTCATGGAGTCTCCATGGGAGTTCCGTGTCTTCACCATGGGATTACATCGAGAAACAGCAAGGAATACATGGAATTCCATGAAATTTTTAGCAGGGTCATAATAGTAAGAGAAGTTCAACTCGAAAAAATACTCTAATGCTTTGCTTACGGACGTATTTCTCGGACCCATCAGGAAGTGGACTATCCAATGCTACTAGTTTCTTTGCGCAATCCCATCATATTCCATAAGTAACTAGCTATGGGCGTGCTAAGGGTTGCAGCCGCGTATAGGCTTGTGCCCCCTCCCAAAGAAAATATGCTATGTCACTAGCCGCTGAGCACCCCTATACTTTTGTAAAGGGTAAATGAGCCCTCTGTCGCAATCCGTAAAATTTTCGAGCTACGCTTTTACTTGTTATGCGTGGTTGTTTTACGCTATTATTCTTACAAAGTGCACTACTGCAAATCCAAATACACCCAACACAAAGAGAGTACCATACCCAAGTAGCAGTGGATCACGGATAGGGTGATTTCCGATAACAGGAATAAGTTAAAATATGAAATACCTGAGAAATAAAAAGTGCACCAATTTTAACAGGATTTCATTACCTCATTCTAAAGGTATTAAACTTCCTTTTTCCAGCTTTGGCACGCTCTATTTTGATTCAGTGCAAAGTTAAAGTGATTGATAAACAAGCCATTGAATCAGGTACTCAGCGCTTCCCGCGGGACTGCTGGAGGTCCACGCAAACATGGCGGCCCGGCCAAATTGCGTCGGTTACGTAACAGACACAGCGTAACCGACACTCAAAAATGTGAGATTAAAGATGATACAAAAGATGAAACTTGGCAATTCTTGAGTTATGAGGTGGAATTAATGCTGCCTTAAAAGTTTTCTAGACTTTGGAGACTTCGTTTTAGTTTAATACTATTAAATTGAGGTTTTTGCGTAGTGAGGAATTAGTGCTACACACGTAAAAATCACTGGTTTTCATAATAATTTAAGTTTTCATTGGTAAAAAAAACTGACTTATCAGTAATGGTTTTGTCAAGAAGACTTCAGCGAACATTTGATGGCAGTTTTGAAACTCCTGACTCCATCTGGCGAGATAAACACTGCACTTAATACAACTGCAAAAATTTGTCGCCAAATGTGGCGACATCTCTTTCTTATGACTTTTCTCGCTCAATAATAAACATTTCAGTTCAAACTGGCAATTTTCTTGAACACTAGAGTCTCTTTTCAGCAAATATTGCCAAAGAGTTCATGATCAGTACTGATATGTTACCGCAAATTGCTCTTTTGCTTCAAAATCGGGGTTGGCGACGCGTAACCGACCGGACATTTTCGGCCTTTAAAGTCTCATATTATTAAATATAATAATAATTCATCATATTTTTTAGCATGGATAGGTTCAGGGACATCATTCCTATTGATTAATTAATTTGGTTTTCAATCGTTTTGCCCTATGTCGTTCAGAACCCACGGCGACACGACTATGCCTAATTATCGTGAAATCACCCATAGTTCGCGATTTACCTAATTGTAGAATATATCGTGCTTTTGTCAAAGTCGATTTATTGCATCATAATCGAATAAAAAATTGCGGTGAATTGCGATTTCATCGCAAAAAGTTGCAGTTAAATCGCGATTTTGTCGACGGAAAATAAATCGCGAATATTATCGAACAAAAAATTGTGATAAATTGAGATGACATTTTGATTTTATCGAACGCGATCTTATAGAGATAAATTTGCGACAAGATTGAAGATAACATCTCAGACGTTGATGACCCTAGCGATTCAATCGCCAAATAATCGTAAAAAATCGCAACTTAATTTCAAAATATCGCGATTTCTCCGTTGAAATATGTATCTAGATAAGCTCCACTGAATTGATTCAAAGCAATAAGTGACTATCAATTTATTCACACGGAAAATAAATAAACCCACGATATCTAAGAGCGCGAATCGTATTTAAGGGTGGCAAGCCTGGATTGCCCCTAAATCATCCCTTAAATTAACCTTGCCGCAAAGCGAAGCGTCCGTGGAGACATTTCACGGCGCTAACTGAGGCCGAGTAAACATTAGCCCAATTCTTTCGGGCCATTTTCGGGATTTTTTTCGTTGTCACATGGACTGACGGAGCCGCGTCCGAAATCTGCCGTGCTGAGCAAGAACGCCGTAAATCCATCAAGATTTTCCCTCGTTTTTTGGAACTGAATTCTGTATAAAATAAAAACCCTTTAACCCACGTACCTCAAATTCTCAGGTTAAGTTCTTAATGGTATTTTCGAAAGAATTCTGTAAAAACATTGTCCCGAGGTACACGAGTTATTCTACTATGATACATTGTTTTAAAAAAATGTAAAATGGCGTTTACGGCGTTTTTGCGTTGCACGGCAGAAAGACTAACAAGGAGGAGCACCTCGTGCTATCCTCATTGACGCATGAGTTTGCGCGGCACTCGAGCGTGAGCTGATGTCGTCGCTCCTCTGACGTAAGGGCTTATCTTGATTTCCGTATGAGCCCCGGAAAGCATGTATTTAAATGTAAGATAGGGCTCACGAGGAAATTGAGATACGCCCTTACGTCAGAGGGGCGACGATGTCGGAGGTGAGCGCACGCTGAGAGACTTGAGTGACCCCTCGTAGAAACAGCGTATCCACCGTTGGGATCTTAGCCATCCTCCGACTTTCTTCTAACGAGTCATCCCATTAACGAGCATTCCTCGGTGACATCAGTGTCGTTTACCCGACGACGCTAACAAGTTTTGAATGCGAAAAAATTAATTCCAATTAGACGTAGACCTGTCCCTCGGTAGTCGGAACATGTGTATTCGTGCTTCGGGAGATGGAAATCGGTACCCCTAAGGCAAAGGGTGGAGGACCCCGCCTGCAATCCTCTTTACCTTATATTTTCACCGCAGTCCCCGACGAAATTGCCGTCACTGGTTTGACTAATGTGCGGTAGCAAACCACGTGGCTCATAGAGATTAACGTTTAGGAGATAAAAAATGCTTTAAAAATTAACTATCATAATAATAGGTAGGTATATAGTGTGATACATGGAGGGCCGAAGTGCGAAACCACGTATTTTTATTGCGGTGTTTCAAAATTTCGACCCCTATTTTACTTTTTCAGAGAGAAACGAACTAATTTTATATGTTAAGAATAAAATCGCTAAAAAAATTTAAAAAACTCAAACTTTCCTTACTTAATTATTTTTCTGGACGACGTTTCGGAGGGTCTGCTGGGCACCCCTCTTCAGCGGCGATAGTGCGCGACCTAGTCAACGTAATCAACTAGTCAACAGCGGCGATAGTGTTGCACTATCGCTTGCTGCTGAAGAGGGGTGGCAGCGGACCCTCCGCAACGTTGTCCGGACAAATAATTAAGTAAGGAAAGTTTGAGTTTTTTAAAATTTTTAGCGATTTTATTCTTTACTTAAGTGTACTTTCCTTGTTTTTTAGCCTTATTTTCATTATCATTTCAACTTTATAAAGCCTTAAATCTTTTACAGAGTGTTCTGCCAACAGGGCCGGATTAAGGGGGTGGCCACATGGGCCGCGGCTCATGGCGGCAAATCTAAGGGGCGAATTTTGCAATTTTTTTAAATGTAGGTATGAAAAAAATCGGATTTGGAAAAAAAAATTACAAACGAGTAAAGGCTACAAAATCTCTCATTCCTGAGAGTATAGTGATTTCTAATTTTGTCGTCTTTCAGTGATACAAGAGACAGCACCTTTACTTAGTCGAGTTAAGAGAGAAACCAAACTCACAATTTGGCCTGGAACGGCGCGACTTAGGGAGAAATGATAACGAGGACTTGAGATGAAAAGGAGAAGCCCTCGGCGCGGTAATCGGCATGTAATACATATTAGCGCCTACAAGACTGCACGAATACTTCACGCATTGCATCAAACACAGTGCGGTTATTGTGGTCAGCGTGAAACGGATAGCGCCTACAAGAATGCATGAATACTTCACGCATTGCACCAAACACAGTGCACATCTGTCGTATTATGATGCACTTTTACCACTTCAATCAGAGCCAAAATGAAAACTAATTTGAAACTTCAACAAAAAACCATTTTTAAGTGTCCTTGTTAAGACATTGCGACTTGCGAGTGGTTTTATTCATTTTTGCTCTCATTAGAGACGTAAATATACATCAATATGCGGCAATTTTGTGCTCCTAGCGAGGCACAGGAGCGTTATTTTCTCAAAGCTTGGTTATTGGAGCTGAAGATTCAAACCGCCATGACTTTGAAATTTTTCAGCGTTTATTGTCCCGATTAAAGATTTGCAGATCGCTCCTTTTCATGTATGCTCCGACGGCTAAATTTTTAAGCTTTTGTGGGCCGAAGTCCCCTTTCCCAAGAACGATCAACCTGGATCATTCTGTGGCGTATCAGCTGATTCCCTCCGGCCATTCCCGATTTCGCACGATTCAAGGATGATTAAACACGTCAACACAATGAGGATTTGTTGCGGGAACAAGATACAAAACCGAGGCGTCAAAGAGTTGAGAAAGGAGTCCATTGAGCCTGTGTCAACACAGTCCCTGCTAAACCGCACCGACAATCGACAAAGTGCTTCCCTGTGTCTGTGGGAGACGGATCCCTTGAGTGACCTGTGGCTCCCGAGGGCCGCAGACCCCTGCAGCTTGGGTCCGCGAACCCTGCAACGATGATTGTGTTTTGATAATTTTCGCCTTCGACACCGCGGGAGGCTCATATACTGCCATGTTGAGGAAAAACGCCGTATGAGCCTTCAGGCGTTGCCAAATTTCCTTCGACAAATCACGAATTTTCCCGAACATTTTTTAATATTATAATTCCAATTGTTCAGAGAATTTTCTTCTTAATTTGATCTGAAGAATCTGAAAATTTCAAGGAAAAAAATGTTTAATTTTCCTTAAGAAATAAATATTTTCTAAGAAGAAATTTGGCAACATTTGAATGCACGTACGGTGCTTTTTCCTTAGCACGGCAGTATAGGTCACAATAAAATATCACGAGTAGTGATGGTTTGACGACCATTGGATTCGTCGCTACTCCGGAATAGATCGTAATCGATACATCAAACATGTGAGATTGTATCGATATCGATTGGTGCAACATGTAAACATAGCCGCAAAAGTCAATTTAGAAATCTGAGGGATCGGGTCTTTTGTGATAGATTTTTTATCCTCCTGAGTACCGAATGGCAATGAAAAGTGAAATTGAAAGGAATTTTCTCATTTTCAGCTTTCCAGCTCAAATCCTAAAATTTTTGGTCGAGGTTACGTTATATTGTTTTGAACCAAACGACACATCTAATCGAACCACTATCGAAAACGATCCATGAGGGCGTTCCTCAATTTCTGCATGAGCCCCAGAGACCATGGATTTGTATCGATGGCCAAAGTGCGAAACCACGTATCCCCGTTTGCGACGTTGCAAAATTCCTGTCATAATTTATTTTTTCCGCAAACTGGCTAACGTAATGCCCTTAAAACTTCCTTGAATTTTCTTCTCCCCTTCAGCAGTATATTCTGTATAAACTTCAAGATATTTCGACTTGTTTCTCCCCGAAAAATAAAATAGAAGCGGAATATGTTTTCGATATACCGCACTGTTCGATGCTACGGGTTACAATACCTCAAGAGAGGAAAAACGTTACTCCCAGCATCTATTTTTGTTGTCGGCCGATCACGGGTGTATCGATTGACAGGCTCGCGTGACATTGTTTTTTGCGGACATACTTAGCCACACATGCCAAGACTAAAAAAAAAACTCGAAAGCGCCGCTGTCAAATCTTGGATGATAAAGGTGATGGTTTTCTTCGCATCGGTGTGAACCAGAAAATTTTCAAGCTGTTCAGTGAAAATTACCGGAAATAAATCCAAAATCCTAAAAACTACCAAAAGTACTGATAAAGCTGTTTTTCACCCATACATTGAAGGATGGCAAGACTTCGTTTGAAATCTTATGATGTAGGTTGATTTCTCTCGTTTTATTCAATTTAAAATTGTATAATTATTCAATGAATCTGGCAATGTGAAACAAGAGGTGCGTTTGAGAGCTGGTCTCTCAATCACTCATTGAAATGTAAACAGCAAAACGGCTTAGGTTACGACCTTAATGCGGCAACGCGCCGATTTCTGCTGAGTCCAGACCGATTTTTTTGTCTAAAACATGGAAACCTCGCCTTTAGACCTTCGACAATAACGTCACTCTGACTTCCCAAAATTTGGAATTTTCATCAGAAATTTCATTTGGAATTTTTGTCACTTACTCGGATCTTATTATTCAGGTATATTCCTGGGCGTATACATATTCATATTTTTAAAACGGACTATTCTTGATAATTTTAATTCGAATGTTAAGAAAAAAAACCTCAGGTTATGGGGGTAAAAACGGTAATTAAAAGCTCTAAAAAGTTTCGGCTAGGAATCCAAGGGATAGTTTGAAAAAAAAAAACTTCAAGGGTTTTTTTCTTAAAAAAACAAAGGGATATATGCAAAAGTAGAATATATGAATCGTGCGGTGCAGGGTAGGCGGTTTTAATATTAGAGTATAGATTAACATTAGGGTATAATATCATAATAATAGAGATTAAAGGTGGGAAAGTATCGCCTTCAATCCAAGAAATAATTTCACAACCTCGCTCAATGCTGCTATAGAGACAAAAAGTATACAATATACTTATTATGTTGCATAAGCGATAAGCGTGACGTATGGTTTGCTTCAACTACATATCGACGGTCAAACTCGCAAACCTCGTAACTTGTTTGCGGAGTTTAAAAATCTCAGCTTACATTTTATTTATTCTTTTCAGAGAGAAAGAATCAACTTCATTTCTTGAAGTTCTCTAAGAATTTGCTTCGCTCAGAGAAGAAAAATCACGGAAGTTTTAAAAAACTGACGTTGAGAATAGTTCCCCGTTTGAAAAATAGAAGAATGATAGAAAATCTGCAACGCCGCAAGCCGAGATATGATATGCGTTCCTGCAGTTTCACCAACGATATAGTACTAAAAGCCGTTCTCGGAGACTTAAACGCCTCAGTAAGAAAAACAACGCGATGGATTCGGAGTACTTTCGAGAAAGATCTTATCAGCATAATCAAAGAACGTTGAATTGGCTCAAAATTTTAAGAGTGGTAGATTGCGATAGCAGAAGGAGTGTATAGATAACTCCATCGGAAAATTTTTCAAAACGCATTTAACTGAGTTCTTAAACGCACAACTAACGATGAGCGTAACTCGATAATTCAGTATAATTAGTCATCAATAAATGAACGATTTTGATTCTTTACCGTGAAATTATCGTCAAAATGTGTTGTCTTACGAAACTGATGCGAGACAAGAGTTGTTTCTGGTCTAAAATTAAAGGATGTACGTGCAGTCTGTAATGCTATGGTATGCTAAAACAACATTCACGGGATTGAATAAAGAAGTATATCATACAATAAATTATTTGGGCGGACTCTCCGTTCGAAGGGATACATCCTTCCTCTTCTACGCCTCCCCCCCCCCTCCCGAAACCCTTACCTCCTCATTGGCGTGTTCGGCTTGCACCTATAGGTAAGGGGCTAAAAGCGTGCATGTTTTGGAAAGACGCGTCGAAAAGTATAGAATTGTAATATTTCGACTAAAAACTATTCATATATTCAAGACAAATTTACGATTTTTTTAAATTTAATTTTTTTATTTTTATTTTTTTTTTTTTTTATGTTTGTGCCGCAATACCGTCGTGCTGAGAAAAAACACCGTATGATCATTGAAATGTTGGCCCAAATGCCAAATGTTGGCAATTGGATGGAAAGTTGAACGAAGAGTTGGAACGAAATCTTCCGACCGACATGAACCGAAGCTGTATCTTCGCGCACCGCAGTCTGACGACGATATTACACCGCAACGGTGATTGAATCAAATTTTTTTGCGTCCAAATTTCCATCCAACTTTTCGTTCAATCATGCCGGATGAAAAGTTTGATAGTGTGAATTGGGCTTTAAAGTGCGCGAAACTACCACTGGGTACGGAGCGTGTAGCGGCCAGGGGGCGTCGCCCCCTAGCGCTGATATAGTTGCGAACAGGAATCATTCCATTTGTAGTCGTAATCTCTGCTTAATCCCGTCGTAAACATGGGACGCGGGGTTCGAGGGGGTCGAGGGGCTGGATACGAGGTGCGCCATGTCGCAGACTAATCGGAGACCGAAGGGGGAGGAGCGTCACGCCCTCTCGTTGTCACTCTGGTGAATCCACTTCTTCCTCCGCGCAACTCGCCAGTTGCTCCCCGAACTCTGCTACGCCCAGCGCACGCCGCTCCGTCCTATAACAACACACGTCCTCCCGTATGTACCTCGAAAAAATACGGGTTTTTTTGTTCAAATTTTATGAAACCTCGAAGTGTGAAATTTAGCCGCGTGATGCGTATTTGTTTTCGTTTTTCCGTTTGTTCAACGTCGAATTGACTTTCCGAAGTGCGTCTCTCGACGTGGAAATCTATTTCCACGCGGATTTTGTGGTGCGTTTTGAACTTGTTGACCTAACACGACGTGTGCAGTGTTGTTGAATTTATTTTGTCCACGCAGTTTCCGTTAGTTTTGCTCTATATGACTGAAATATTTGTCGTACCTCTAAATCATCGTAACCGGGCCTTTTTAGCCGTGTTTTCTTAGTAAGTGGGTTGTTGTAGGGGCGAATAACTCCCTCCGTTTTCCCAACAGCCCACCGTCCGGTATAATTCTCCAATTGTGCGTTTTTCGCTGTTTTTTCTACTCGCACTTTCAGGAAAAAATCTTCTTCGTCATATATCAATTGTCTATTCGAGTTAGGTGTGATCTCTCCATTAAAAACTTTCCTCCAAGTTTACCGGCTTTCCATTATTTTTTTCTATTATTTGGCCAATATGAAGAAAGCCAGGTCCTGACCATGGCAAAAATGAACTGACCCTCGGCACGCTCTAAAAACAAAATGTGAAATTTCAGATAGCCTTCAAACGTCTTTCAGTGCGCTTCATTAATTTACTCTGACCTCATTTACTTGTGCCCGAGCTCATGTTCCCTCATCACCCAGACTTCCATCCGCGGTATCGGAAGATGGAGTCCTCCTCTCCGAGCAGCTGCATGGACCAGTTCGCTTCCTCGCCGGACACCTCAACGATGACATCACGACTGGCCGAATCGGAGATCCCCCTGGATTGCCTGCGGAACCGGCGACGGAAACCCGATTTCAACTTCAACAACGTGCCGTACTTGGTGAAGCACGAGGAGTACAACACGACGACGTACAACAAAACTCCGTCGTACAGCAAGCCGCCGCCGTTGTCGCGAGTGACGTTCTCCCCGGAGCAGATCTCCTGCATGTGCGAAGCCCTGCAGCAGGCCAACGACATGGATCGCTTGGCCGAGTTCGTGTGGTCCCTGCCGGAGAGCGAGCAGCTCAAGGGGCAGGAGGCCGTCTTGCGGGCCCGCGCCCTCATCGCCTTCAAGAAGGGCCAATTCAAGGAGCTCTTCGAGATCCTGGAGAAACACGAGTTCAGCCCGAAGCACCACAAGAAGCTCCAGTTCCTGTGGTACGAGGGGCACTACAAGGAGGCCGAGAACACAAGAGGAAGAGCGTTGTGCGCGGTGGACAAGTACCGGCTGAGGAAGAAGTTCCCGCTCCCGATTACCATATGGGACGGAGAGGACACTGTTTACTGTTTTAAAGAGTCAGCGAGGAAAGTTTTGAAGAAGTCCTACATGACGAGCCGCTACCCCACTCAGGACGAGAAGAGGCTCCTCTCCAACGAGACGGGGCTGACCATGGTCCAAGTCTCGAACTGGTTCAAAAACAGACGGCAGAGGGATAGGCCGCCGGCGAAATCGTGAGTACTTTATTATTCATCAAGGGGCTTTTCAATCGGATTACATTTTGCAATAAGGAACCACTATTTCTGGCCCATTTTAGAAACAACATACATGCCATTGGTTTTCCTATGCAGATATGTGCTTTTATGAAAGAACCAGAGATAGTGGTTCCTTATTGCAAAATGCAATCCAATTATTACGTAACGCACTCAGGGGGGAGGTGGTTTGAGCCATTGTCTCGGTGCGTCACCAAGGGGGAGGGGGGTCAAGTCCAGCGTTCGTAACAAATCCGAGTCGGGAGAAAAAAAACTTTAAAAAAATCGTGCAAAAGATTGAAAATCCCGCCCCTCTCGGATTGATTCAAGCTGTTTTCTTAGCGTTCTTACAATTTTTTGAAAAATGAGGAAGGGGGAGGGGCGGCGTCACGTAATTCAAACCGGGGGAGGGGGTGTAGGGCTGCGTTTCAAGAAGAGAGGGGGGCCAAAAAATCGGAAAAAGTGCGTTACGTAATACTTGAACGGCCCCCAAAGGGATTTCTTCTCATTGGCCATTCCTCATTTGAACGATGCATATGAGTGCCATTTCAGTCGAGTCTCAAGAGGAGAGGCAAAAGTTTTCAGAAGCATTCATACTTTTCTTGGGAGGAGGATGGGCGAACTGGGGGCTAGCTGGGGGCGAGGGCTTGGCCCCCCAGAAATCTGCTCGGTCCCCCTCATAAAATGCACATGGGATTTTGCTAAATATTAGCGTACCATATCTCTCATCTTCGAAATCGTATTTCATGCAATTTTTTTTAAGAATAGGCAGCTCAAAGTTGCTCGTGAGAGTGATCAATTTTGAAACACCTTCCCTAGGAGACCCCACAGCTAAACCCTTCTTTTTGGATGTTAAGAAGTTCCCGCAGATTCCCCTTTGCAGCTCCCCTAAACTCTTTTTCATGTCTTTCTTTGCCCCCCCCCCCCTCCGTGGCTTGACGTAAAATAAAGGGGATGCTGCCATGTGAATCGGGGTTTTTTGGAACTTCCACCAGCGTAGATTTTATCGTCTTGTAGTCTTTCCATAAGTCCCTCCACCTTTACTACTGGCCGCACGATTTAAGAATTGAAGGTATTGAGGACGAAAAATTTTAGTGAAGATAGGAAAAAAACTGCCACAGCTGAAAAATTATCCGTAGTACTTTATGGGTAATCCTTATGGCGTATTTCATCTACAAGATTTGGGTGCATGCCTCACTGGATTCTAAACTGACCGTAAGTTGATGTGTATATCTGACTGAACTGCTTTTTAACTCAACATAATGCGATGAACCCAAAGTCACTACCAAACTTCTAAAACTCTTTGCCTCCCTTAATTTAAAATAATCTAAATTTTTGTATTTACACCCATCTTCCAAATTCTTTGTAAAGACGTTAATAGCCTAAGGTTCTGAACGTCTTCAAATAAATTAACTAAGAAACTAACTTTCTCCAAAACAAATATGTTAGGATTTTAGAAGGACAACGTTGTAATGCATTTACATCACAATAATTGAAGCATTTTCCGAAAATTGACAATGTTACGGTAAAAATCAGTATTAGTTTACTTAATCGTTGCAATGTGCGACACTGAAAGTAAGTTAAGGCGTGAGAGAAAGGAACAAAGTGACGAACACCAAGCGAATTTGATCACAACGCCTGGATGCAACTATTCGAGCTCAATGGATGTCCGTGTTGCATAAGCACGGAAGTTAAGGCGTTTTGACTCTCAGCGCACTCACCACCCACTACTGTATCTGGGGCTCGGCACGTCAGCGGGTTGTGCTGCGAGAATCTAAAATGACAGGGCGATCTCAATTTTTCGTCAATAATACATATGCTTTCATTAAGCACGGATAGTTGCACACATGCGTGTAAGATGTGAATATCTTCTGTGTCTCAATTTTGTTTTGGCGATGTGCTGGGCACGATTTTTATATAGATCAGCTATTCGTACCTAAGAATTATCTTCATTATATAAACAAAGAATTAATCGCGCTCTGCCATTTTGGATCTTCTCAGTTCAGCCCGCCGCGGGTGGAGTGGTGAGTGCCAGCAGAGCCAAAACGCCTTCATTTTTGTGCGTATGCAACACTGACATCCGTGGAGCTCGAATAGTTGCATCCAGGCGTTGGAATGAAATTCATTTGTGCTCGTCGCATGCGACTCTAGCCGAGGGTGAGGATGCTATACTTGTTTCTCCTGCACCTCAACTTAATTTCAGCAAAAATCAAAGTATAAAAAATACTACGATATCAGCATTTTAAGCACTCTCAGAAGAAAATAATGAAATATTTGCATGCAAATTCTCCAATACTTGTTTCATTCACAGTTGGCAGATATTTTATTCCCGTTATAGGGTTTACACCTTCCTCTTTTCATATTCTCACGGTAAATCACAAATTCTCAGAAAAGGGAAAAATGTACTTGGATGCGATTTGCACGGAGGCGGTTGACTCGGCCAGACAATGACTATTATGCAAACGTATCGTCGGGGCACGTTAAAATTGCATTTTCTGCACACATTTTTTGCCGTTCTGCAATTTTATGATGACATAATGGCTAAAGAAAGCGCCTTGCGGGTAATTTCAAACATTGACGACAATAGGAACAATCATGTGCACGCGTTGAGATTTCTTTGTGGGTGCGCCGGATATGGAAAATCCTGATCATTCAGAAACTCGAAGCGCCAAATTGCCAGTCAAGGGCTTGTTTTGTCCCTAGCGATATGCATAAGAAGTTGAATATACTCTTTCCGCGAAGTTATTCCGCTATCACAAGGTGGATTTAACTCCTTACTCAAATCATGCCTCAATTTGGGTTTTCTGGATGCTAAATAGGTTTCGGAGCCTAGAGTAGAATGAACTCCAGATCCTAATGCGGCATATCCAACCATGGTGGGCAATTCAAGCACCCAGTCCTAAGCTCTACCTTGAGTGGAAGTTGTAAAATTAGATCGGATATCACTCTATCCAGAGGATTCGCTCACCCAGCTTTGCAAAATTTTTCCGATTTCCACAATTTTTTCCAGAAATTAATACACTGCTTTTAGCAGACAATTCGGCATCGCCGTTTGCACTTGCGTCGCTCTTTTGACATGAGGGTATAACTGCTTTTCGGGTTAAGCCCTGTTGTTCATGTACCTCAATGCGTCTCAGGGTTCACGTAAAACTAAAGATACGCTCTTACGATAGAGACGCAATGATATTGGACTTATTTATGTTGTAAGGACCTATGCACACAGGGTTTGCGTGCGACTTAGTTCCTTTCAGCATAAAAACATCCATGTGCAATGTGTGTACTGCCGTGCTTAGGAAAAACGCCTTATGAGCCTTCGGGCGTTGCCAAATTTCCTCTGGCAAATCACTGATTTTCAGGAAAATGTTTGAATATTTATCTGCCAATTTCGCAGATAATTTTTTTTTTATAATTTGATCTGAAGTGTCTGAAAATTCCAAGAAAAAATATTTACAAGTTTCCTCTTAAATGAACATTTTATCCGCGGAAATTTGGCAACTCTCGAATGTTCATACGGCGTTCTTCATTAGCACGGCAGTATAGCACCATGTAATAGGAGAGGAGCTCGAAGAACTTGGCTCAGGTATGCACTTCTGTCATCGAATCCGAAGCAGAGCAGGAGATGAGTTTCGATGATGAGCATGAAGAGAAAATATCCAGGTGGGAGAAAGGCTCTTTGAGATTGTTTTATTATCATCTTTAACTTTTAATTCCAAAGTTCCAAGAGAGAAAACATCGCATTCGATACTCATATCGAAACTACACTCGAATGCGATATTTTCTTTCTAAAAAAACCACGCCTTTCTTACGTTGAATTTCTTTGTTAAAATTGGTAAGTGAGTGCTTTAATCTCCTGACAACAGAATTGCGATCTCAAAATTGGAGAGTAGCTGAAAAAATGGAACCAATTGATGCGATATATCGCATGCCGGTTAGAAAGATAAAAAATCGATAGCTGTATCGAATGCGAGGTTTTTTTCCAAACACTATTTTGCTTTCATTTCTCTAAATGTTTCCGATTTTTGGGTTTAGAATGATTCTTTAGGCTCATTCGCAGGGGCAGCTATCGTCCTTTTTTTGCTGAAAATTCAAAATCTGTCGAGATTTTTGACCTAAACGATGCGTTTTATCGCATGCCAGTTCGACCACGTCACTTGAGCTTGACGAATCACCTTAAGTCTGACTAAAACTAGAACGCTATACTTGCATTCATCAGAAAAATCAAACGGAATCCATCGTTATGCAATCCTGCAATAATTATTGTCCATAATCTGCTCCGTCGGTCGTGTCGGCTTGTCTTCAGCAATCTGTTTTCATCGAAGACACCCCAGGAAGGTCCCTATAGCTGTGACCCAAATGTCGAGAGCAGAGATGGGTCAATCTTGTCACCGGAACAATAAGATTTCGAGACACATTCACAGAGACGCATGCCTCTATTCTTGGGTTCAAACACGTTTTCTCCGATAGAAGGTATTATCACCTTTTTCTTTTCCTGTTCCGTCTTGAGAATAAGACATTATCATTATTCATTCTCACCCTCTCCTTCCCCAATTTCTTTCAGCATACGATAGCTCTTCGGAGCGCTTAGGTACATGATGTTGAAGTCGCATAACCGATTCAAAGTATGTATGAAAAAAGAAAAGGCCACGAGTACAAAGTAAGAAACACTAACGTAGGGATCGAACGAATGTAACCAAAATTATCGTATCAGACGTGTGTCATATTTTATTTTTTCAAAGGAAAAACCCCAACCTTTTGACTTCGAAATCTTCCGGGCATATTATTATGCTTCGTTAATTACATGAAATTCACAGAAAGTCTCGTAGTTTTACGTTTCCGCTCAGCTCTCTGTTTAAAAATAAAAAATGAGAGGCTGCACTAAATGCAGTTAGATCTATTCTACCATATAAATTATAATTTTATACCAGGTATCTAAAATCTTTTTATTGAGTCTTAAGGCAATCTATGGGTGAGTAAGGAGTAAATGATACATCTTCCTTAAATCATTACAAGAACTCTTCCCCTTGCCAAATCAACGGATGACATTTGTTTAAATTTGATTTCGGCTCTCTACTGCAAAGATTTGTTATTACTCGGACAGTAAATTGAGATTACGTTGCGAAATTTGAAAGAAGATTAGATCATTGAGTCCAGGTTCCGAACCGTGCGTCGTGTTAGCTTCGCGTTTTTGCGTTTTGTCGCCTTCTTTCCTGTCCGCTGGGGCCAGTAATTGCTGGGGCTAATTTTACAACGTGCTGGAATCTGAATTATTGGCTTGAAGAAAGAAGGATAGAAAAAATTAAAGATTTTGCCGGATTTTTTTTTGAGGTTTTCCCTTTGATGCCACATAAGTAGTACCCTGAACATGTCACGGAGGTATGTTGGATTATATCTTCTTGTGATTCTAAAAATGGGACTAATTTAAAAAAGCATGTTTTGAGACGAGATATGTCACGTGGAAACGACTTAAATATATAGAGTACCGGTTGATTTTGGGGCAAACCGAGAAAGATAGTCGAATCAAATATTTTCGGTGCATTCTCGAAAGTTTCTAAGGTAGCTATTTATAAAAATAAATTTAACTGTCTTTTTTGGTTTCTGTTAACATCAGGAAAAAAAAGAAAATCACCATTGATTTCGGCTCCATCATGGCGAAGAAATTCACCATTCTCCTTTTTTTGCGTTCGATATCTGTTGCCCTATGCGTATAACTTCTCTACTCACTAAAACTATAATGAACATACCAATGAAAAAACATTTCAATGACTTTTTTTCTTTCATTTTTAGAAAAATGTCCTGTTTTATTCAAATAATTTTTTTGTTCCAAGAAAATATCTTTTGATCCGAAAAATGTGTGATAATTCAAATGAGGTCTCTTTTATTAAAACAAAATTTGTTATGCTGGGGATGATGAATTTTTCATTTTTAAATGTAAAAACTTTATTTGGATAAGAGCAAAAGAAAAAAAAATCCGATCAATTTCAAGACCCGGCACAGAAAAAGGGACCTCAGCTAATTTCAATTTTAGTTCCAATTTTTATTCTCTGTTTCTTTCGGTAGCATGCCACTGGATCTCACTGTCCCCTCTTCCCAGCTGACCAATCGGTATTCATTTCACTATAGTGTTGCGATCTAATCGCAAGTCTATACGATGTTTGGTGTTTCAGCTGGAAACAACAAATTTGGATCAAGCGTGAAAATAAACAGGCATGTCCTCTCCCTGTCGAACAAGACCGTACACAGCGGTCTCAGAGAAGTAAAAAAAAAAAACTCCAATCGGAACGCTCTCCTCGTCGGACGACAAAAATCCAAAACTGGAGTCCGATGATGTCATGCGGAAGGTATAAGTGCTTATGTTGATGAAAAAATCGGGGAAATTTCTCGGTCATGGAGGTAAAAAAACTAGCGTTGGAAATCCGCTCGCGCTACGCTAAGCACTTTTCCCTCTAGTAAATAGTCTAGCGTATATATTGTTTGTATTTTTCCCCAGCCTGATAATCGGCATCCATTTCTGATGATTCTGTCGTTATTTTTTAAAAGCAGTGAGTCTGCCAATATTTTGTCTTTCCTTGAATTGGGATGCATATATTGACGAAATTTCTCGCTTTGACACCTAGATCAAACCGTGAAAATTACGTGCCGTCCTATCTTATTTTCGCAGATAATATACAAATTCAGCATTGATAAACCATTGAATTTTGTAATAAATGGATGGCCAAAGTACGAAACCACGTATCTTCATTGCGGTGTTGCGGTGCTTTTATTTCTTCGAAGAGAACTGCTGATATTTTGCACTTTGGCCTCGAAATCCTTGGAATATACCCGAGGTCCCGAGGGCGAAAAGCTATTCGGCTTTAGCGTACATCTTTTAATTTAAACTACTTAAATCGCATTAAATTACGGTCTGCAGGAAATAGCGAAAGGAGATTAATAAGAATAAAAAAATATTGCAATAATTTTTAGATCGATGCCTAAAATTGACGCACGTGGATCTCCACTGCAACGTTGAAAAAACTCTAATTATGTTTCATTTTTTTAAATTTAAAATAATTGTTGCCCCAAGGATTAAAGCCAGTAAACCAAAAAAAAAAAAAATAAAAAAAGGGCCAAGCCACTTTCGTTTACCGCACCAAGATTCGTTCCATTTTCTTACTTTCATTGTAAAAAAATGAGATTTTGGGAACTCTATCAGAGCCGGCAACTTCGCTCTTTTGCCTTTACAGTATTGACCGACTCATTTCCTCTTTCCTTTTTTGAGGCGTTGTTGCCAAATGGACTTGACTCGGGTAGATTGTACGTTTTTTTTTTAAAAAAAAAAACCAACAAATTCGGAATTCATGTTCTCCAGAGTCATCAATTTGATTATCAAGGTTTAATAAATTGACGAACTCTGAAGAATGATGTACAAAGTCAAAAACCCAAATCACCGTCAAATGAGTAAAAAGTTCTCTTTATTAATGTTTTCGTATTTGTTTTTCTTTTCGTAAATTTTTAAAATATATGGGCACCTAAACCATTTTGGTCTGACAGCAAGATGATAATTTGCGGTGAATCTTCGTTTATAAAGATTTCTGTTAATTCTATAAGAGCTTTTTTTTTTATCTAGAATACTGATATTTTTTCGACAGGTTGAATTTAGATTTAACCACGAAGAAACTTCTCATATTAGGAGCCTGCCGATGGAAAATGAAACCACGGCGTGGAAATGCTTCCGTCAATCTTTTTTTCCGACTCACTGGCAATCATGATTTTAAACCATCTTTCTTTTACCGTGAGGATTTAGCAACTCAAAACAATCCGTCTGATCTGGCAACACCGGTCAACAGATTCTGGATCAAACCTTCGGTCAGAACACATGTGCTTGCGTAGCCTTTTCGAGCCGCATTGTTTCCACCGGTCGCACCTTTGTCTTAAGGCAACAGCCTGGAGACATAAATTTCAGTTCGCTTTCTTGTCACCCATTTCCGAGGCCATCGCCTTTCGGTGGCCGACAAGTCCCGCTCCCTTTGCCAAGCTGTAATATAGGGAGTTTTTTTCGGAGGAAGAGCGAGAAAACAAGATTCCTTTCAATAAATGTTTTTTTTTTTCGGGGTGGCGTCAAGCGTACTCTAACTGCATTTTTTGAAGAACAGGATGTGGGTTGGTGGCAAAGGAAGTGCCTTTGACGTTGGGATCAGCCGCGCGAACCTCAAAATTCTGAGTTCATGGATTTATTTTTACGATCCATCGTCAAAACATATGAAAAACGATGCCTATCTGTTGTTGATTTTCAACAAGCAGTTTTAAAATAAAAAGAAATTATACAATTTAAAGCCTTTGAAACTGAAGAGAGTTGCGGTCGCGCTATTCATAAATTAAGCGAGATTATGGAAGTTTTACGGCAATGTGACGCTTAATGTGTTGTTATGCACTGAAAGTTGCCAAAGAGCTCAAAAATATCTATTTTTCCCCATCTAGTTACGGATATTTATTTTTATTTTATTTTATTTTTTTTCATGAGAAGCACAAGCGATAAAAACGAGTGAACCAGTCCTTTGAACGCGATTCTTGCAGCGTTTGGAGAATTGTCTAGCCTGGGCTGATAATCCACGATATGAGATAGATACCTAGGTCTTTCATGTATTTTTAATATATATCTGAAATCTCGCAAAATACTTCCCGTGGAATTTTAGGATTTTGCTTTTCATGAAATTTTGCTGTCCATGTCCCTCGTCGGATTTATTTTTGACACAACCGGGGCCCGCGCGCTGATCATTGAAATTACCTAATTGTCAAAACTATAGACAAAAATGGCAAAGGGAAAATGGAGCTATCTTTTCATTTAAACTGGGTGGTTCTCACAGACTAAAGGGAAAAATGATGGACTAACTGCAGGGTCTCTCAGGAATTGCGATTATTTAGTCTGTTATTATTTATCTCCTTGGTGCGTTACTACCACTTGCTTTCACCAATAGGATCGCTCCGTTTTCTTTGTCTATCGTTTTGTCTATCAAGTTCAATAATCAGCTCGTGGGATCCCCTTTGCCCCAATGAGATTCTGCTGTCGTGATGAGAATTCGCATCGGCAGAGATGGAAAATTTCATTAAATTTTTTGTAACTTTTGGGGATGCAATCAGGAGGCCAGGAAAAACCTAAAAACAGTGATTCTCGATTTTGACATTTTTCACCCCAAGCCTAAAACACTCACGCGTTTCGTATGTTTTCATTTGATTTCGAGGTTAAGTCGGTGCTTCATTTCTCTCTTAAACTCCCTTTGTGCACCCCTTCGTGTATAGCACTTTCAGTAGGGTATCGTATAATACCGCCGCATCAATCGAAAGACCATTTAAAACGCTTTCCGGACTTGAAATTTGACTATACTTGCGATATAAATTGACCAATTTCAAATTGTTTGAAATTTATTTATGTCCTGTGAAATTTCACTTTCTATCTCTGCTCATCGGGATACCTATTCCGGTTTTCTCAGAAACAGATCCGACGAAGAAATATCGACAGGATGTTGCGTTCCATACTGCCGCGCTAAGGAAGAACGCCGTATGAACCTTCAGACGCTGCCAAGTTTCCTCCGATAAAAACCGAATTTACCGGAAAAATTCTGAATATTATTCTCCGAAATTTTCAGACAATTTTGTACGCAATTTAATCTAAGATATCTGAAAATTTGAAGGAAAAATAAGCTAAAATTGCGTCAAAAATACATGTTTATCGAGGGAAATTTGGCAACACCCAAATGTTCATACGGCGTTCTTCCCAGCATAGGTACCAATTTTCCCGGGAATCCCGTCTCATCGAATCCAATTTTCAATCGGACGACGATTCCGATCGAGAGACAATCGCAAAAGCCACTCGGCATTTTTTATGCGTCGCTCAGCCGACTTCCATATCACTCGGTGGCGCGGAGGGGGGAGGAGGAGGGTGGCAGGTGGGAAGGGGGACGCCTCCCGTGCCTTTTTCTCAGACCCCGGTGGCGTTGGGCGAGCGCGGCATTCCGCGAAACGTCGCCAGGAGCGCGGCGAGAGGTTCCCAGGCTCCCGAGTCCCGGATCAGCCGGGAAAGTGCCCCCCTCCAGCCCCTCCCGCCTGCGATTGAAACTTGACGCCGCGAATCAGCTGATACGGACGGCGCTTCGCCGCGTCGCGCGTCGGTCGATGATGTCGCTCAAGTTTGATCCCGCTCGAAACTCGAAAGCGCGTGACAGCGCGACGCAAGGTCGTTTCCCTTGCCACGCGAGAATAACAGGACGACGAGTAGGAACAAATTAGTATCAGTAAAATACGTTTATTATTGGGGTATAAATTAGGCAGAGGCATATTAGGCCGCTTTCACACTATTCGGTTTGTCGTCCGGCAGCCCGAATCGGTGAGCAGGTAGAAAATCGTGACCCGGGCCGCGGAGCATTGCGGCCAATGGAGCCTTTCACACTTTCCCGGTCCGGTTTTTCATACGCCGGCGTGCCGTGTGTCAGTGGCTCACTCCTTGACCCGAATCGGTTGCCTGATGGGTTGAAAGAGCATTGCGGCCAATGGAACCTTTCACACTCAACCCGGCGGCCCGTCCGGATTCCGCCGAAATTATCGAGCAATGCACACAGTCAATATCACGTCTGCAAGAGCCCAGAGGATGAGGCTTCAAGGAATGGGGCATTTTAATATTTTGGCGTGAGCTGCGGTTACACCATGCATCTATGCTAATTGAAGCTCCATTCCAAACTCATTCCAAGACATTCCAAATTCTGCAATTTCGCAAAGGCTTCTCGACTTCACCTGGTAGCCAGGTATTTTAGTTTGGCACTGACCGTTATTGCACGTGCAGCTGCAAATCTCTTCGCGGCTCTCATTCCAAGTAAAAAATTGAACCTTCAATTTTTATTTTTGGTGCTTAAAAAGTATGGTGGCAATCGAAATTATAAATAAATAATCAAAAAAGAAAGAAATTAATAATTTCGAAAGATTAAACTAATTTAAAAAGAAAGAAATTAATAAATAATTAATAAAGAAAAAATAAGTAATTATCTAAACAACTTTTTTCCGTCCTTCTGAAGTTCGCGGTATAATGTGACAAAAGCACCATTAAATTCCTTTGAACATTTGGATCGCATTTAGCAAAAAGGAACCGCCTCGATTACAGTGTTTTCGAAACCGTAAAATTATTTTTTTCTTTTGAAAATAATAAATGTTTGTACGGTATTACAACTTACACAATTATTTCCCTTTGAAATTAACAATTATTTGGTGGGAGGTAAAAACTACTTGCATTTTGGGAGCTTTTTTAGATAAGTATAAAGAAGCAACATTTTAACAACACTGTATTTGCGCTGGTTCCTTTTTGCTAAATGCGATTCATTTAAAATATGTATCCACACCTCATAAGGGCGACGTCTCTTCAATCTGCGGTACAAACACTATTTCTCGATAGCTGCAAGTGGACCCATGGTCAAAACGGCATGGACTGCATGCGGCGAAAATCATATTTTCCGTGGAATGTATGAAAATCGGATAGCGCGCCGAATAAGTGTGAAACGGTCGCTGGACATTCGGTTCTCCTCCACCCGGTTTTCTACCTGCTCACCGATTCGGGCTGCCGGACGAAAAACCGCATAGTGTGAAACCGGCCTAGGGAGCTAAGAGCCGATCATCCCTTAGGGGGATCCTCGGGGCCCCTCGAGGCCAATGGAGAATGGAACTCTTGCATGCGAGAGGGATTTGCGACTTGAGAACTTTTACTCTGGTTTTTCGCGAGAAATAACGATGGTGCCACTTGTTTTCTCTGAAATCAACTCCAAAGCTAAAAAAAGCTCTCAAAGTTGCGGCCGCCTTGGAGGGGACTCCTACGCAACGAGATCTATTTTTAGGATGGCTTTAACGTTTTATTCCGAAAGTTATATGTTTGATAGATAATATATTATCACTACCTGGATACTAACTTCCAGGGTCGGACTGACTCGCATCTGAGGGCGTAGACCCTTGGCTGGTTAAAAGGGCGTAATGTGATATTTCCCGGTAGGGCATCCCCTACGTGGAGGGGAGTTCAGAAAATTTTGGGAAAGCAGCACAAGTTTACGCTATTCAGGTTCAAAGTCGATTAATTGTGCAAAGTAAAACTTGCAAAATTGAACGTATCATGGTTGGAACAACACTGGAAAGCGTCCAAACGAAAAAGGTGGCAGCCAACTATAGACACACGTAACTCCCTTTTCAAGTAACCGATAGACTTCTGAAATTAAAGAAAAAATAAAAGATGAAAGTCGCTAGACGCATCTAAGCGCCATTATTTCCAAAGAAACCGAGCCAGTGCTCGAGCTTGAGCTTTTACACGAGCTTAAGACGTGGGCAGGGCCGGATTAAGGGGGTGGCCACATGGGCCGCGACCCATGGCGGCAAATCTAAGGGGCGGCAAAAATTTGCAATTTTTTAAGGTGTAGGTATAAAAAAAAATCGGGATTCATAAAAACAAAATTACAAACGAGAAAAGGCGACAAAATCTCTCGTTTCCTGAGAATATAGTAATTTCTAATTTTGTCGTCTCTTAGTGATACAGGAGACAGCACCCTCAATAAGTCGAGTTACGAGAGAAACCTAACACGCAATTTCGCCTAGGACGGCGCGACTTAGAGAGAAATGATAACGAGGACTTGAGATGGAAAGGAGAAGCCCTCGGCGCGGCGATCGGCATGTAAAACATATTAGCGCCTACAAGCTTGCACGAATACTTCAAGCATTGCATCAAACACAGTGCGGTCAGCGTGAAACGCATAGCGCCTACAAGACCGCATGAATACTTCACGCGTGGCGTCCATCATAGTGCGTTCAGGAGCGGTCGGCGTGAAATGCATAGCGCCTACGAGACTGTCGGAATACTTCACGCATTGTGACAAACACGGTGCGGTCTGCGCGGCGCGGCGGCGGAAGTTAAAATCATTGATCCACATTTATGTTTGTTCTTTCATAATTTTTTCGTTCATTTCTTATGAATGGAAGGCCTTGTCCCCACAGAAATAGGTTTACGGAACTTAACTTTCGCGCAAAGTTCCGTGAACTTTTGCTAGTAGTGTTGACAGGGCTTTCCCAAAAAATGTGTTCAGCACGAGTAAATGCGTCTTATGCACCCCTTCCCCGCTGACACGTTCATTTAATGGTTTTTATCAAGTTTCAAAACGAATGAGAAGGGGGCGGCAAAATACAGGCGGCCCATGGGCGGCAAGTAGGTGAATCCGGCCATGGACGTGGGTCTGCACATCCATCCTGAACAAGAATTAGACATGAACCGGAAAAAAGAAAAGAGAATCGAGAATCAGCACAGCCGAAAACGAGAGAGGCGTATTCGAGCCTCTTTCTTAACTATTTTCCCGAATCTGAGCGACACCTCATTGACAGCATATAGCAGAGCATCGAGAGTTCACGCATCGCGTCATCGCGCCTTCAATTTTTCAGATGTAGCACGGACGTCCATCGAGCACGAATAGTTGTATCTCTGCGCCGTCGTAAACGCATATCCTTTCCCTCGCTCTATTTCCATATTGTGTTCGTTTCCGTTTGTCTTCTTTGTCGTGGTGCTTCAAGCACTACGTGAGTAACGCAGTTATTACTCACGAACGAGTAACACAGTCGAAGGTAGGGGACATGTATTTGGGCCTTGTTTTTCAACTTTTCTCCTGAATTTCACCAGCAGTATAGAGCAGAGCATTGAGAGTTTACGACTCACGCCATCGCGCCTTAAATTTTTCAAATGGAATGTGGGACATAAATCTTGCGCGAATAGTTGTATCGCGTTTAGGTGTCTCTCATTTTTGAAATTTGAGATAAGTTAAGGTTAAGTTTGCTCAAAATATGCTATAGTATGTGTAAATCAATAGTCATTTTGAAAAGGAAGAAATATATTTAAAGGTCTCTCAAGAGCCCTGATACGTCTAAAAACCGAATCGACCATCGCTTCTAAGGGAGTTACACATAGGGATTAAAAAGGGGGATGATAATGCGCCTGTATGTCAACAAAAAGGTGAAAATTTCACTGAACAGTGCTTTCGCTTCAGAAAGTAGTTTTTGGACCTCTGTTCGCCACATATTGCGAAAGAGCACCTTTTTTTACTTTCTCTTCTTTTGTTCATTCACAAAATTTTCTGTATACTTCCTCGATCGTAATTTTTGTCTATTCTTATTCTACTATCTGTTAGAGGGGCGCGTTTTCGGCGCGCCAAGGGGGCGTATCTGCCAATGGCAGATTGGCTTAGTGACGAGTCCGAGCCTGTACTTATCAAATTTAAGGATTTGTTGTCAACTCCGCCGGTTTTTGATTCAGCAGAATGACAGAGCGCCGAGTCGAGCCTCGTTTCGACGCGCCGCGCGCCGTTCGCTGCGACCTTGAGCAACTATTTTAACTTCCCGGAAATCAAATTGCATACTCACCGAAATGAAGGAACTTTCAGTGACTGCGTGTTTCGCGAACCAGAATTTTTTGTCGGGCAGAATAAACTATTCGCTATTATGGGCGATTTTTTACTTAGATATACGTACTTAAGAAAAAGCAACATTTTTACAACCCTGTAATCACGCTGGTTCCTTTTTGCTAAAGGAGATCCAAAAGGCAACCCTGCGTGCTGCATATCGACGGTGGTAGTCGGCAATCACATAACTCGGTTTGCGACGTCGCAGACTTCCTGTCACACTTTATTTTTTAAACGGAAAACCACTCAACGGCAATTCTTTAAAACTGCCGTGATTTTTCTTCTCTGTGCGAAGAAAATTCTGCAAAAACTTCAAGGAATGATGTCAATTTGTTCTCTTTTCAAAAAATAACATATAGAGGCGGAGATTTTCAGACACCGCAAACGAGATATGTGATTGCGGACTTACGCCGTCGATATGCATGTCATCAGAGCTCCTCTCCGAATTCTAGATTATCCCTTGTGGGCAGTGTTCGAAACTCACCTTTGAGTTTTAGGAGCCATGTGGCGCATCAAGCCCGATTTTTAAGCGCCATTGAAGATTTTTTAGGGGCCAAATTGACTTTTTGCCCACATATTACGGCGCATTTAGTGAAAAGTTAGACGCAAGCTGTTTTTGTGACAGAACTAGTAAGTAGCTGTAACTTGGGGAAGACAAAAGCACTAAGGATGAAATCGTGAAGAATGGAAAACGCTTTTACTTGCAGTGCTGAAAATTTCGAATAATCACCTAATATGAAAATTCAGATTTTTAGGGAGCAATTTTTAGGGGGCCACTTTGGCGCAGAGCCTTCATTTTCAGGCGCCATGGCCGATTTTTCAGGCGCATTTGGCACGTTGGCGCCTGTGAGTTTCGAACACTGCGTAAGGGTCGCATAACCTACCCCTGATAATTCTATGAAACATTATGAAACTTCAAAGAATACATAGAGTCGTAATGTAATTGGGAGAGCTGGCGCCACTTTTAAGCGTTTTCCATGTCCCGAATTTCGAGACTCCTGTGTGACGCCAGGTCACTTTTTCGATACATAATCGATTGTTTGCGATACACGGGTACCCGGCCATCCGATGACAACAACAACAACAACAACAACAAAGGAGATAGGAATTACCACGTATTCCACACCGCCATTTTGGATCGAAAATGTATCGAATAAGCGACCCGAACTCGGCGCACACCGGGCTCGGAACTCGTCGAGCAGAACATGGCGCCAGCTCTCCCATTTACATTACGACTCTATGTACTCTATGTGAAACTTTCTCAACACAGAAGTGATTTCAATCAGCGTATCTGTCCGTGTACCATGGCTTAGCGGGATTTGTTTCTATGTTTCAGGAGTTCCGGGAGCTCGGAGGACCTGTTGCCGACGTCATCGCTGATGGGGAGCAGTCCCTCGACGGCGTCGATGAAGTCCACGTTCAGCTACGGGGGCGTCGCCGGCGTCGGGGGCACCGAGACCCTCCGCGCCGGCGCCAACGACCAGAACCAAGTGCTTTACTCCGCAGCCAACTACCATTTTTCCGGTTGCCATGGCTACGAGACCTCGCTCCTCCCTCTAGCCGCCGTATCCCACGCTTAGGACTCCGACAGCCCCCCTCCCCTTCCTTCTTCCGAGCTTAGAGCTTTTCAGACAAAACACCCCGTTTACCGCCAAAGATGTACTTCCAGTGGAATGACGGGAATTGCGATGTATCGATTGTTCTGCCATTTAAACCTATAGTAAAGAATCGATTATTAAGGTGTTCGCTGCGAACACCCTGTTTATCGATCCTTTTCCATAGGTTTAAAAGGCATTACAATCGATATATCCCAAAGCACGCCACGCCACTGGTACTTAGCGCCCGAGAACATCCGGGGGAAAACAGCGGATTAATCATTCGAACCTAACTTCATACACTGATTAGTACGGATTCAAACAGAATCGACCCGGCTACATCAGGCATTATTGCCTAATTTATTCTTTTGGTTTCATTGTTCAACAGAGTGGAATTTCGTTAAAGTATTTTTTATTACCTTGCACGGAGAAAAAAACGTCGTGCGTGGGACCCGAGGTTGAGGGCATATGGATCTCTGAAGTTTTCGGATCACGTATCTAAAAACTTGAGGTCCAGCTGCCGAAGTTCGGGTCAGACATCGAGGCACTTCGGTATGTACCGGAGTACTTCAGATGTGTAACCCGAACCCCTCGGTATATATCGAAGTACTTCAGATGTCTGACCCGAACTTTGGCAGACGGACCTCAAGTTTTTAGATACGTGATCCAAAAACTTCAGACATCCATATGACCTCAACTTCGGGTCCTACGCACGAAGTTTTTTTCTCCGTGTGGAGCAATTCATTGTAGGAAGTTTTACAGCTTTAATATCTCTCTTTCGTTTGGTATCTTGTAGATTAAAAATGTCAACAAATTAGGTGACTGGTTAATGCCGTCCATATAAGATTCTTTGCTGTTCGTAAAAAAATGTTTTCTTTTCTATTTTGGAGGAGATTTTTGAAGAAATGTTGTAAAATAGAAAGTAGAAGAGGCACAATATGTTTAAGCTGAATTTTCACTTACCGATAGGTTGAGAATGTTAATGAAATTAGTGATTGTTTCTTTCTTGTAAGTAACTCAAAAAAACACTACACATTTTTGGTGAGCGGTGACGTAAATCCTAAGCCAGCTTTTGCTTTACGTACCTACTTTAGGTTTGCATCAATAGCACTGCACCTATGTTTTTACGGAACAAAAATCTGATACCTCTAGCCAAACAGCATTTTATACATGGCATTTCACTTTTTTTCCTGTTTTTTTTTTTTAACCAATTACCTTTCAAGGAAACTATAATCAAATTAAAGAGAAGACTTACTTTTCTTTTTCTTTTCTCTTTTTTCTTTTTTAGCGTTTGAGTAATGGTTCTGCGCTTAATTTTTTGACGAGAGTAATTTGGTTGAAACTGTGACGAAGTTCCGGTTTAGTTACGAATTGAATTTTACGATATGAGAGGCTTTATTGTTTTATCTAGGTACTTCTTCATTTTTTTCTACACTAATTTTTTTTATCGGTATCACTAAAATAGAGTCCTGATGAATTTTAATTAATAATAAATTGGAATTTTTAAACTAGAAAAAATAGTCCTGCCTCAGAGGTAAATATGAAGTCAAGATTATGTACCCATGATTTTGAAATAACGTAGGATTAAAAATTGGATGCAGGATTATTTGTATTTTATACTTTTGCCTTATTGTCTCTCATGTTGCTAAAATAATCCACAAAAAAGCATACCCAGGTATCTCTGGTGATTGTAGGTTCAGATGAGGCAGCCCTCCCCGCTTCTCTTCTTCTCGTTGTCTGTAATTTTGAAGTTATCATCTGACACAGTTTGTTTTTGGTTGTGAGATCTGTATAATTGATACCATTAATATTCTTCAACAGTTCGAGTAAGAACTACCGAGGCGAAGACGACATCCAAAATATGTACCTATGTGTAACTTGTCAGACTCTTTTCTTGTAAATTTGTAAGTACATTGCGATATGTTTGTAATAAAGTGTATAATTTTTTCATTCATCGTCACATTATTGGTACCTAATTTGATCAAAAATTCGCCCACTGCGAGAAAGAGGCTTCCTGTTCAAATCCCTTTTCATCTTCTTACAAAAGAAGAGTAGATGAGTGTGCTGAAAATTATAGCTCTAGCATAATCTTGAGATCTTATATTTCGGCAGAAACTTTATAGGAGACAGCTTCGGCACATATAACAAAATTATTTTAGGGGCTTGGAGGACAAAGCACATAGGCGCAGTTTTTGCTATTTTGGGGAATACGTGTTCATGCAGGGTCTCAAAATGAAATGGAATAGTGGAAAGTTCGAACTCACTCTTTGATGCTTAAAAATTGAATTTTAACGGCGAATTTTCCACCGAAATCTCTTGACTTTATTTTAGGAGTATATTTGGTTGAAATCAATACCTACTATCCCAATTTTTTCAAAAACTGCACTTTATGCGTCTTATCTTCAGGCCTTTAATTTGTGATCAAATCCGCTAATAGGAACCTAATCTTCCCTAAATTTCAAACTGAGTAACATGCGTATTCCATCTGGAGGACATAAAAATTAGAAACGAACGGTAATGGCTAACGTGTACCCTCGCGGTTTTTAATTTGACCGATACCCGAAATTTTAAATTTTGCACGTCAGAAGACTCAATGAAAAGAATTGACATCTTCATACTACTTAAATGCATCGAAAACGCTCTTAAATTTTTTCTAGATTGCGTAAAAAATATAGTTTAAATAAAATAACGTGTGGCATCAAATTATCTCGAGCGCAGTCCAGAAAATCAGCGCCCCTTCATTTTTCGTCAATGCAATACGGCGGACAACCGTCGATTCCTGCTCTACAGTGTCCACCATTTTGCATTAGCGAAATATGAAGGCGCATTGAATTTCAATGCTACGTTCGAGATGACTTGCCGCGACACGTTAGCTCTTTATATCATTAGGTAAATCACTCGATATTAAATGTGAAAGAAAACGTGGTGGGATCATCCTACTGAATACTTCTCTCTTTCAATGACCCTTTTTTTTTTCTTCTTTTTTTTATACTTACGGATAGTGCTTAACTCATCGACTCATGAATTTTGAAGACTTCAAACGGTCGACTCAGCAGTAAAGATTTTATCATGTGGGTTTTCATCGAACGCACTAAAAGTACTGAAAGGTAAAATGGACGTGAGTCTCGGTGTCTAATGAGCTCACGGGTAAAATCTTGTTCTTGGAGAGCTTTGGCGTGGTTTCACGATCATGGAAATTTCTCAACACAGGATCAAGGATTTTCAAAAACTTCATAAAAAAAACTCTGAAAAAATGTATTTAACGACTTTCTAGCAAAAATACCAGGAACCCGGACCTCATTTTGATATTTTCTATTATATGCTTTGCAAACAAGAGACCTACTAATAAAAAACTGGGCGTAGCCCACATTTCAAGAAGGAAAGAGCAGAACATAATATAATTTTCACCTATGTATTTAATAGATTTTATTGTGCTATAGGTTCGTCATTGCACCTATGAAATCATTAACGTGTATTTTAGGCTTCTAATGATATCCATTTCTTATCGCATTTCATTTTTCGAAAGACGATTGGTCATCGTTTTGGTTCCAAACTTGCGATTTGTCAGGATTCTTCTTTGAAAATTTTGCACTTGAGCCAAAATTAAGTTTTCCCAAAGGTGCAAAAGAAAAAAAAAGAAAGAAAAAAGAAAACCCCGAAGGACGACTCATTTAAGTACGTATAGGGAAACTCTATACATATCATGCTCGAATACCGAATCTGTTGCCATTTCCACAGCTAGCAACGCCGCTGTAATGCATTTAACTAATGCGTAGATTTTCATTTTGCTGTCGCCGGATGATTTCGAGGCGGTAATCTACGGAATATGTCTAACTTATTTTTTTTTACACTTCGGTAGGTCTTGGCAATCTTAAAAAATTGTTAAATCTACTTTAAATGCCGAAGCATACTTTCGGGAATTTTTTTAATAGTGCAAATGTCAACTCCGGCTAATGTCGCCAGGCTAAATTCGAACACAAGAACTGTTCTGCTGACTTTTTGGCGGAGTCCTGCACAATTTTGATGCTTTATTTAAATTGTTGAATAGATGGGGTCTACTGAAAAATTGTTAGAAAACTATTTAAAAGTCAGGGGAACGTGCACCATACATAGAAAGTTGTGTCGCTAGCTTTGGTGTCAACTCCGGCGGAGCTATTTTCGCGCATTCCGGAGCAAATAGCTGATAGTGCGAGCGCAGGGTAGCCATCGTGATTGTGTTTTTTCAAGAGTTGGAGGTCCCGGGCTATCGGAAACACTGCTTTGATAAACATAAGTAAACCTTTTCTGCATCAAATATTTGGATTTCTAAAAATGGTAATTTGAAACTGTCAACTCCATTTATGTTAAAATTACATGCTGTGGAAGTGGCGCCAGCGATATAATTCAGTATATAATGTACCTGCACGACCGAACCTTAAAACAATTGGTTTTGTTTGTATTCTGCATCGTGGACACTTTTTTTTTCCCGCGAAAAACACTCAAATGTCAACTCCGGCTGCGTCAACTCCGACCTTGTCAACTCCTGCCCAATGACGTTTAACGTTATTAAGCTGAACTTTATTCGACATTCGTGTAATATTTTTGTTCAATAGTTTGTTCCAGTTCATTAGATTTCAGTCTTTAGTTAAATATTCCGTCTATGACAACTCCGACCTTGTCGACTCCGGCCCAATGACGTTTAACGTTGTAAAACTGAGCTTTATTTGACATTCGTGTAATATTTTTGTTCAATTGTTTGTTCCAGTTCATTAGATTTTAGTATTTAGTTAAATATTCGTTATTTTTTCAAATAACTTCGTTTTGTAATTTCATCTATGACAACTCCGTACTACCTGTCAACTCCGGCCATCGGTGAAAAAACGACTGTAAAGACTATTTTTTTAAGAATCAAATCGGTTTTATGAGAAGATTAGTTTAATTAAGGGTATCATTGAGAGTTTTAATGCATTTTCAGTATCTTCGATTGGTTTTTTTTCTTAGGAGGATTAAAATAAAAGTGTGTTTTTCAGAATATTAAGCCTTTTCCGTACTAAAATTCCAAAAATGACCATTTGTAAATCATTTTAAAGTATTATACTCATCATTTTTTTATTCACTTGACTTCTCTTATAATGTATTTAAATGGTGCGCTTCTCGGAAAATTGACAATGTCGTGATCTAAGCCAGTGGTTAACTTTATCGCCACAATAAGCAACACTGGAAGTAAGTTACGGGGGAGGCAAAATAATCCAAGCTACAGTTTAAGTACAGTAAAGTAGCATGCGACGGATACCGAACGTATTTCATCATAACGCCGGGATGCAATGCAACTATTCGGGCTCTATGGATGTCCGTGTTGCATACGCACGGGATTGAAGGCGTTTTGACTTCAGACACTAGCCGCCTCACCAGTCACCAGTGGCGCTCAGTGGAGCGGATCCATGAGAGGAGTTGGACAAAATGTGGAATCATTACAAGCTTATGTCAGTGGAAATACGGAACGAAGAGGTTTCAGACGTGCATTCAGTGGATTTTCTCGTGATATTTCCATCAAGAAGTACCCCATACAATTTATAAAATGGAGAAATAAAAAAAAAAAAAAAATTTGCAACCTTAGTCGAAAATTTCGAGTCCAACCTCTTTGAAAACTCGTTTCATTGTGCGGTGGGCGTTCCTGCGAGGAGCTAAATTGACAGAGTGCCTTCAATTTTTTTTCATTTATGCTTCGAAGACATTGACAGGCACGCACAGCCATGCTAAGGAAGAACGTTGTATGCAAAATCATGCAAATGTTGCCAAATGTACCTTCGAAAAATAACTATTTCTGCGAATAGTAATGAATATTTTTCTTCAACAGTTCCGGATGATTTACGGCGATAAAAGTGCGAGCAAACTTTTCTGAATAATTGGAAAACAAATAGTTAGAATTTCCCCAGAGAAATCTGTGTTTTTTTAATGGAAATTTGTCAATACCCAACAGTTCAGATGACGTTCTTCCTTAGCATGGAAGCACAGCTAGTTTTAACCTCCAAGGTACAAACTCTCCTTCATTGCAAGATAGGGATGGTGGTGCTACTTACAGCATAACGGTTAGAGCACCATAACACTCAGAAACTGAATCTTCTCTCTTCAACGTTTGGCCTAAAAAAAGGGATCATGAAGTAAGAAGTATACAACCAGATAAAAATAAACTTTTTTATTCTCATGTAGGAAGAAAATTACGCATTCTACAATAAATCTTATTGTAAACATGATTTGAGAAGACAAATTTTTTTTAATTCAATCAGCTGAGAGTATATTTTGCACTGCTGACACTTGAGCAGTTCCTCACAGTTGCAATCTGTCGTTCATCACTATGTTTTGCTTCACATGCAGAATTCTATGTTATGTACAATTTGGAACAGCCTCCTGATGTCTTCAGGCGTCAGTAATAATCTTTCATCCACGCAATCAGAGAATTTGAAAAGAGATGAGCTATCAACTCGGCATACGGCTAAATGCTGATGCTATGTTGTAGAAAAAAAATCTGGTAACAGCAGAGAAGCTGATAAAGTAAAGAGATCTTGATATCAAGCAAAGATGTTCATAGGTCATTGTAAGAAAAATTTGCTTCTTGGAAAGTGATTGTTAAATTAAGCTTAAGTGGATTGCTCAGAGATACTTTTTCGGAAAACATAATATGTATAATGGGCCTGTTGCATGCAAGAGATACAGCCGCGCGAATAGACTTTTCAGGGGTTAAATGACACGAAAATTACGATGGTCTTATTAAAAAAGTCTGAAATACACTCCTTACTACGCAATTTGCGTTGTTTGGAACGCGCTTTTTCAAATTTCCCGCGTCTGGGGGCAGTTTTCTAATAGCCGGAAACGAGCAAAAGGCAGGCTCGGTGATTTCCGGAAGATGCCGAGTCGTTGTTGTTGTTGTTATTTTTTCCTTCAGTTTGTTTACAAACCCAACGTAATCTCTTATAGTGGTCCATGTACGCTTTATGTGGTAACGAAATTGATCAACTTTTAAATATCCAACGCAATCCTTCTACATTTCATTTCACGATATCACGAGCTCCGATTTTTAGGTTATGTTGTCAGTTTTAGTTGTCCGGAAATAGCCGCGAGTTGCCGTTAGAAAACTGCCCCCAGACGCGGGAAATTTGAAAAAGCGCGTTCCTAACAACGTAAATTGCGCAGTAAGGAGTGTATTTCAGACTTTTTTAATGTGACCATCGTAATTTTCGTGTCATTTAACCTCTAAAACGTCTATTCGCACGTCTGTATCTCTTGCATGCAACAGGCCCATTGTAATGATGCACAGACTTCTGAATGATGATGTTTCTCAGAGAGCGTTTTATAGTAACTGAAATCTCTTTAATTTAAAATAGATGCATCGATTTACAATGCTCCTGCCCCTAAGTCATTTTGCCTTTAGGATTGTAGGAGACAAAAGAGCTCAGTTTAATATGCTTAATCATGGAGGCATAGAGTTCACAATCACAAGTTTTTATCGTGATTTCTTCACTGTAATTTTGTAAAAAATGGAAATAGTTGTGCATTTACAGTAGTTGAGGTACTATTTGACAATTCATTCCATACTGCTCATTATGAAAATATTTTTTTAAAGAAAGAAGTAAATAAATTCTTTCATGGTCTCTTAAAAACTGATTTTAAGATTGAAAGATTCCAATGAGATTGATCTGTTATAGTTATGGAGGATCTAAAATCGCCGGTGTGAATTCAAATTAATCAAGAATTTCTACGTCTTCCTTTGTGCCTTTACTACTCATGGAAAAATCTGATCTAATGAGAATAGATGACAGTCTTGATTGGAAGTATTGCTGAAAATGAAAAATGAAAAAAAGATTACTTCAGGAAAACATAGATATTGAACATTTGGAATTAAAGGAAAGGGAAAGTTTGATTTTCGACAATGTGACCGAGTACTGAGACTTGCACATTGAAAGGAAGTACGGTCTATCTACAGGGTGTCTACAGAAATCCAAAAACAAAAATATGGCACATTCATATTTCTTTATATGATCATTTTTTTTTTTTAAAAAAGTTTGACCAAAAGGCTATTAAAAAATCTTTCAGTCCCCATTAAAGATATCTTGCAGGGAAAACGTCTCACCATAATACCATTGCTGATTGGGAGAGGATAAAGATTTCAAAGAATAAAAATTATAAACTAATAGAAATAACAATCTATTGTTATTAGCAATATTAGATTTGATGATTTTAAAAGCAATGAAATTGTCCCTTTCCTCTACTTTGAAAAGAAAATTAAACAAAAAAATGGCAATTTTATGTGACTCAAATAATTTTGTGACTGAAACAAAAATATGGCAATATTACATGCAATTATATGATTATATGACCTGTAGACACCCAAAATCTACAAATTAGCAAAATAAGGAATCAAACAGAAAAGAGGAGGGTCCGAAATGGCTGCTGTCGATTTTGCACAGTTTGAGGCAATGAATAAGTTCAAGCACAGTAGATTGATTGGTACTTGTCGGTTATTGCCAATTGGCCTAACAAAAACCATCCGGAAATTGTTCAAGAGTACTCTTCAATGGTCTGCCATGGTATTATTTGGTTGACTTATTATCTACCAGTTGTAGCATGACAACCCCGCCCGACTAAGAGGTCACAGGTTGGGATTCTCAAGCATGCCTTATTTTTTCAACGGAATATTTCTATATTTTTTTACATAAATAAAATCTAGCGGAAGATTTCTCAGAATTAGTTCTGTAAAGCATTTTAGGATATGAGAAATGTGCAGTGGAAGTAATACATGCGTTCACTTTCCTTATGATGAAAAAAATATTATCAAAGATTTTGGATTGTTACGATAGAGAAGTGCTATTCTTGCACCTGGCACCTCATTTTTTAATGAAATTCAACTTAGATATAAAAATTTCGATTCCAGAAGTTAAATGATATCTCTTCTAAAATTGTGGTATGAGTTTAAATTTCAACATCCCCATGGGAACTGAAACTGAAACATTGCAATATTACCTGATATCGTAAACCATGATTAAACATATTGTGTATGCGGAAGAATCTATCTAGAGAAACAGTCAAAATTATAGGTTCAGTCTCTGGTACAGCTATGGCTTTGATACTTCCTCTGAAACTCTTGTATTTCTTGATCGGTATTCCTTTATGCCTCAGATCAAGGAGGGACATTTGACCGGCAGCACTTCCAACAACAACATGCCTAAAGAAAAAAACGACAAGATAAAATTGAAAGTAAAAGCACTACAGAATAAGGTTGTTGCAAGACCTAAAAATTGCCCTGGAAATATGCTAGCAAAAACACATTACCAAACTGTAAACAGCTAGAAACTGCATATTTGGTCAAATTGATGAACTAACAGAACGCAACTGGTGGAGCTCTTGTTGACCTAAAGACAGGGAAAAAAAAGATTTTAAAAAATTTTTCACAAGGCTCACCAGAAACGAAACTACGTTTATGCGAACACTGGATAATTCATTTCAAGAGAGGTCACACGACTGGCACCCTAAAGTACATATTAATGCTGCATTAATTTTCACTGTCCGAGATTTTCAGGCCCCTCATTGAGTGCACCAGCCAATAAGCGTTGAGTGCAGTTACAAAATAATTGACTGAGAAAAGAGCTTATAGTTGAAGTTATAAAAAGAGAGTTTGTCATTGGCTTGAAACTAATGACATCATATGAGGCAACAACACATAGTTTCAACCATCTTGAATCCAACGCAACGTGCTAGTCTTAAGATTCAAAAAACAAATAAACAATTAAATGTGAAAGTGACCAAAATACCCACTTCAAACAACAATAATATTGCAAGCTTGGTCGAGATAGGTAAACAATTGTTACGATTACAACCTGAGAGTAAATATACTAACTCAGGTGGCAGCTGCACAGTGGTCAATTTTTCTTGTGATGTAACAAAATTTGTCGGCGCATAATTTTTTCATTATAAACATGATTGGATTTTTGATAACTTTAAAAGTTTTTTTGAAATTCAATGAAAAAAATCTCACTGAATGGAAAATGGAAAAATGCAGAAATTCTCATTACCTAGTACAAACTTTCGAAAAAATGAGTTTAAAAAAAAACTGTGCAAAAACCCTTTTTTAAGTGGATGAAAAATTTGCAATGCATTGTTAAAAGGTTTAATGCAGGATATTTAGACAAATCTATGTTTGAGACAAAGCTATTTTTGGCACCAGCATAGCACTCACAAATTTTGATGGCTATTCTTTTAGTCTAAATATGTGGCACACCAACATGCTTTCAGTTGCATGAATTAGATATTTATTAATTTGAAAGTACAAAAAAGAGTATTTGAAAGCTTACTGTTCTCGCATTGGTGCAATTGCTAGAGCTGTTAATACATGTGGGTCTCCATTATTACTTTTCACACTCATATCCAGAACTGGCCGTTTTTGAGGTACACTTGGGTCATGAATACGCACCTGTGGGTAGGGAGACAAAAAAATTTAAAACTTAACTGCCTCATTTTACATATTTACGAAAGACTAGTCGTTGTTCCCACTTGAGAGCAAGCGTACCAACTGAACTCACCTTTCAGCCACTGTATCCAAAAATAAAATTTGTAATAAATCAATTTGACATAACTACCTATCTCTCAAGGAAACAAGCCTCACAATTGGCCATCATAATACTCATTGTTCTTACATCACAAGTTGTGAACGAGATTCTAATAAGAGTTTTGGGACTTTAACAGAGTGACAAGTTTCCTTGAATTTTAGAACTTCTTGACTTCTTGATATTTTTAAAAAAGAATCTTTGACTTTTCAAGGGCTTATAACATAGGTATAAAACTGCCGCTCATGAGAGATATCTAGCACAAAATTTGAACTGTTGATAAAGAGGAGACAAAGCTGTAATATTTTTGATAAGGACTTTTGCTACTCTTTTTCAATCGGATGCTATCTTTCAAATTCTTTGGAAAAACTTTGACGATTTAAGAAATAAAAAGGTACTTACATGTCCATGCTTTGAACAGTAAACGATTTTATCGTTGGAGGGAAAGAATCCAATGTCAGATATAAAAACTGGCACCTTCAAGTCTAAAAAGTCTGGTTTGACCTGAAAATAGAAAAGATAATGAAATACAGATTCAACTGGATTTTCTTTGAAACCTTGACTTCTTAGATGCTTGCCTCTATAAACTACAAATTAATGCTGTTCATTTTCCCCCCATAAAATTCAACTATTCTTTCAATGTTTCGTAATTGTCTGAATAATGTCTAACAAAAGACCAATTCCCCTTTTTGCAGAGTCCTTTAGACTCGACTAAAATTTCAATCAACTTTCTGTTTCTGAGTTCCTGTTTTCTTCCAAATCACTACATCAACTACTTGTTATCGTTTGTGATGTATTGCATTATTTGGTAATACATATCAGACTTAGGGTGCAGGAAATACTGATATCTATTCACTATTTTACTACTGTCAGATATCGCAAACAAGAGAACATGACTGCAACCAGTAAAAGAGGTCTGTTATATAAAGTATTCAGCTCTTTCAGAGAGATGAGTGAGAGAGTGAGATTTAGAGGTGAGTGTAGCGCATTTCTTTATTTGTAAAATAAAAACATTACAGGAAATTACAAGTGTGATGCAGTTGGGCTGATTTTGGTCGGCACTCAATTTTAGTTTTTTCAGGCAAATTCTTTTGTCTTGTGTCTTTGTGTGTCGTTCTTTTTCATTTTATTGTACTTAAGCTCACTCTATGAGAGAGGACAATTTGCTATTTTCATGTCTTATAATTGGACAGAGTTAAACAGAAAGGAACCAAGCCACATCGGGATCGAACCGAGAAAAAGAGGTTTAAAGTTTGGCTCCTGCATAAGACTCAATGTAAAAGATAAACTTCAAGTTCAATTTCTGCAAAAGTTGCTCCAACAAAAACTTTGAATTTTTGGCGATAGATAGTAGAGCAGTGGTTGAGTTTGAAACCACTCATAACTCAATTTTTTCCAAAATGTGGGTTGGTTCCTTTCTGCTTAACTCAGTCCAATTGATGAATATGAAAAAAAAAAAATCGAATTCTTATCGGAATCAATAATTCTTGTCTCTTGCATGACTTATGAAGATTTTGAAAACCGTTGTGTTATTGTAATCATATTCTATGACTTACAGTAAGACCTCAATTTATCGAATCACAAAACAACGGATTGATTTCCACATCCTGTAAAATCTATAAAATAACGGTTTCACCAAATTTAATAAGTACTACATAGCGCTCACTTACATTTTTCGCATGATAGATTAATTTGGTTGAGTTTAAATCCCACAGTTTCAGCTGATTCTCTTCGCCTCCTGTCGCCATTAAGTGCTTCTTGACTTTCATACTATCCAGGGAGGGTCCAACTCTCCACTCGGTTCTCATCATTTTGTGGTTGTCACAATTCAGAAATTTGACGTCTCCCGACTTGTATCCGGCCAGTATGTGCCTAGAGATGAAAGATAACAAACTATTGATAGCATGAACTTCATGTGTGGACTCGGAGCTAGGCCAATTGGACCACATTTTGCAATTTGAACTATAATTTCTGGCTTGGTTTAAGAACAATATATAAACAGTTACATTCCCTATGCACTTGAGTATTTTTACAGATGAGCCAGAAATTGTGGATCTTTACAGGTGGGTGTACAGGGGGAAAAAAGTATTTTGTAGGAGACTCCCCCTTTAACATCGAGGAGAAACATATGATAAAGTGCTTCCATTTGTGCCTTGTCTAATGTACCATTGTACTCTGTTGCGTTTGATTTTTTGAAGTCTGTGAAAAAATAAAAACTAAACTGGGGACAATACAGCTCCTGTTACTATAAAATCACCCGCAAATCCTCAAGACTTCTTAAAAACTAGTGATATAAGAGCTAATACTGGCAATGCACACCTATTAAATTTGGCTAATCCTATGATGGGTAATTTGCCATGTTTCGCTTCAAAGCTGCTGATGAATTGTTTATGTTCTGTATCATAAACTTTTACGCTTTGATCGCTGAGTCCCATCAATATATCACGTTCTGCATCATCTCCCCAATTCAACGCTGTGATTTGATTTTTATTAGATAAGTGTTTGGTGTTTTGTAGGTTTTTGATAATAATTTTTCCTTTCCTGGTCACTTTAATTCCTGGAAAAAAAAAAAAAAAAAAAAAAAAAAAAAATGCGATGAAGACAAGAAAATTATTTTGACCATAGGGTGGGAGAAAAGATGAGGTAAGTCTGAGATGAGAGTAGAGAACAATGTAACAAGTATGTAGGGGGCCAATTGGCAAAATGGTGAAAGATATTGAAAACAGTTTTGGAACATTTCTTAACAATTACATCCAGTCGCATGGTTTACAAACAGCTCTTCCTCTTATTGTCTGTTGATGGTTTACACCAGTCATATACAACCAGCCATATCAAGACGCATCCGTCTTAACCGACCGATGGATATGGTAGGAAAGAGTTTTCAAAACCACAGAGCAGGGTAAATGTGTATGCTTCCTTTCCTCAAGCTTTAAAAAAGTCGTCAGCTTTACTTGGTAGATAGAATATCATTTGAAAAAGGATTAGTCCAGTTTTTTGTGAATTTAACCTCAAGTAACCAATATGTTTTACCGCCTTCACCATTGATACACTTTCTGAATACTGGTCTCTTTTCTTAGAGGTGTATCAAAGAGCGTCGGGTTATTTCTTGCAATTGACAAGAGATAATTTAATTAATTCAATTACCCATTGATTAAAATTCACTTAGAGAGGCAAGGCAGTTTCTCTTGTGACAACTCTCTATTATGTTTTGCGCCCCTGACAATGGCTGCGTTAGGGCGTGCATATCGCTCAGCACCTCATAATCTGAGGTTCCATTGACAAATCAACACCATCTCACTAAGTACCTAGTTTAGATTAATACAACTATGCGCACAGGCAAACGATGATGTATGTTCATATTGAACTGTGGTGAAAAAATTACGATATAGCTAACGGAGCAGGAAACTGAGTAGCGCAGCCACTTGATCAAAATATTAGTCTCAAAGGTTATTCAAATGGTATGTACTAATTGACTGTGATTTACCTTTGAAAGCACCAGTTAATCCACCGACAAAAGTATTAAAATCCTCCTGATATGCCATTGTATTTCATTGAACACCTGACACAAACTCAAAACACAAGCCACTGCTTAGAAAATTGATAACCATAACCTCAACTTACACCACGTGTGTTATTGTTGTTTGATGGCTTTCGGCACTTGGCAACGTTGCTTGCCAGGTAAACAAGCGAAGAAGAAGAAGCAGTTCACCTAGAAAATTCTCGCCATGTGATGTTGATGATGCCTTGAATCACTAATCAAATTTTTTTCCTAAAATTGTTCTTTTTAAAATTTTTATCATACGTGCAGTTAGTAATTCTTTAGTTCGATTTTGTTCCGTTCAGTATTTCTGAGGTTGTCCGCGTTCCAACTCGCCCCTACTTCGCCGATCGCCGGACTCATAACCCTACCAACTATTGGTAGAGTGGCATGTCGGCATGCCGTGTCTCTTTCCATGAGGCTTTCATGAGGCCCTGATTCTGCTCTAGAATAGAAACTCACAGGTAAGTCTCTTCCATTCTTTTTTTTGACCTATCCTGAAATAATAAAAATCCCTCAGTTCGACCCCCGTTGGACTGTTGCAGTCCACGTTCAAGCAAATACTGCCTTGGCTTACTATCGCCTTCGTTGCGTAGGTTGCAGACGAGTACAAACTGCAGGAATTTCCCAGCATGAATGAGGAGCATAAACCATAATTTATCACTGTCCATTGAGGCAGTGCATGGAAACAGCAAAATATTATGGTTAGTGCCAAAATGGAAATAGTAAAGATGAAGCATGAAGTGTATTATAACAACACTTGTGTCTTTCCTATTCCTTCAATGCTGGTAGAATTCCATTAAATTGGTTGAAGTGCCTATCAGGTTGCAGTGCTTTTCTACTGCAGCATAGTTCGAGTCCCGCTGGGTAAGCTGCAGAGCATGGGTGACCCTAAGTTGCCTATCAACCTGAAGAACCCTAGCGGTTGCTGACCGTTTTGCTTGGCTCATGGTTTTATGCTACTTCTCTGTGACCAAGCAATGGCGAGGTAATGAAGTGATCTGCCTAAATTCATTTGATCAATAGAATTTGGCAAATCAAATTTTTTTGGGGAAACCAATGGAACAGTCATGACCTCAACCCTTATGAACGCTCTATCCAATACCAATTCAATGACTCAGATGGTTGATTCTCGAGTGTGTATTCTGTAGATTAATTACAAAAAAAAAAAAAAAAAAAAAAAAAAAGAAAACCATGGACAAATAAAAGAACGGCATAGGTAACTGAAAACTAATCCATCTGTTTGATACACAAATCAATCAGCCGAGGTATTTTCTGATTAAAAAGATTAATAAACCTTATTAATTGCTGGAGCAGCTTTACTTGATTTTCCTCAACTCATCAATTTCCTTAGAGTTTTACTCAAGATACTATTGAAAACACACGTCCAGAATACTAGTAACTGCGTTGAAATATCTAAAGTTTTGAATAGTTTCTCATTGTTTTATTCAGAAAAAAGTGACATTACTAAGGCTAAATTAGTGGATTCTATTCTTTTACCTCATTCTAATTGAAAGTATCTAAGTGAATTGCTTTTTTTATTGGTCATAAATATTTTGTCACTATTTTCAACCTCCTCCTTCTTAGAAAGTTTCTCTATGCTTGGCTTGTCTTAGTTACATTGTCAATGTTCTTCATTGTCTCTGAGAATGTGGGCATAAATAATTAGTCGATAAAAGAAAATGCATTGCAACCTATTACGATTTTCTCTCATTCATGGAGTTTACTTTTTCAAATCTTAATTGTTTAGATAAATTGTTCAGCATGGCAACGGAAGGACCTGCAAAGGAAATATCCGACATCATCCACCAATGGGAAGAGGCCCACTCTGGATCAGATTATGACCCTACGTCAACCCTTACCCTGTAAGTAGTCATGCTTTTTTTGACAGCAACTTCATTGTAGGGTTTTCTCACAACATAGTAAAAATCTTTCAGCTTGCTGAGGAATCTGTAACAACATGATTGTCACACTAAATTGATTCAATTGGACTGCATTTTGCAATCAAGAACCACAGTAACTAACTCATGATAGAAATGGCATATGCAATCTAAGTTTCCCTATGCAGGTAGGTTCTCTCAGGGGTGCAGAAACTTCCAAGAGTTCCCCCAAAATAAATTTAGGTTCACCTATTTTAAGTTTTCGCAGGACTTTGCCCGACACAAAGTAACGTGGTCGACTGTTGGGTTCCCTTAAAACAGCGCGGTCAGCAGTTTGGCTCCCCCCAAAACAGCGCGCTTGAATGTTTTGTTCCCCCAAAAATAGCTCACCTGACAGTTAGGTTCCCTCAAAGTAGCGCACTCAACAGTGCAGTTCCCCCTACTTACACCCCCCCAAAAAAAACAGCCCCCCCCCCAAGAGGTTTTCCCATTTTTCTTTTCCTCACATGGGTGCCCCTATTTCACACGAACGGCACGCGAAAGGCCGGTCGTGTGGTTGGGAAGTTTCTGCACCCCTAGGTTCTCTAATGGATGAGCCTGAAATTGTTGTTCCAAATTGCAAAATGTGGTCCAATTGTATCATTGTTCATCTCTGGTGACCTGCTTCCTTGGTCAATACTGTGGCTCTCTTCTCAAAACCCCTTGATGAAAGATTACTAATCCGATCAGGTAACAGAGAGAAAAATTTAAGATTTTCTTCAATTTGATCCGCATAATTAAAAAGTATCAATGGTTCAGATCAAAACTTTCCAAAGAATCTAATATCAGGTGAGCGCTAGGTGAGCAGGCCACCAACCTGGAAGGACCATAAAACTGATGAACTGCCAGAGGTTTCATTAATTTCTCTGAGGAAAATGGAGAGGGAGAAGACTCTATACATCTTAACGTAAATACTCTACCTTCTCGCACTGTATATACAACTGCTGAGCTCTCCTTCCCCTCTTCACGCACTGTCTATACTATTTCTCTGATCTTTCATGTAAGTGTCAATGACTTTTTTCTGTCAGTGGCTTGAAAATTAATGAAAATGTCTTCGAAAAAAATGGAGAAAAAGCTCGAAGTCACAGTCCAGTTCCTTTGCTAAGAAAGGTCATTTCCCTTTGATTCTCTCACAAGAAGATTAGAATTTATTTTTAATTTTTTTTCTCTTTTTTTTTGAGCATGTTCCTTTTAAAATGTAATCTTTACGATCCAACTCAATCCTGCAGGCTATCAGATATGCTGGAGGTTGAATATGCCAAATATCTTGAGACAAATCCAGATCCCTTTGATGAAAGACATCCATCTCGAATTCGACCAACTTGTGCTTTTGGAAATATGCTGAAAATCATCTTCCGAAAGGAAGCTTTCATGAACAAGGTAAGTTGTAGCAACAACAATTTTCCAAAATCGTTCTAGCCTTTAAGCTTACCTTAGTATTCAGATTTTACCTCACTGTTTTACGACTTGTTTTGACTTCTGAGTTTCATTTTTCAAAATCAATTCTAATATACCAAGAGCCATATTATTTTTTACATAACCCTCCCAGGGCACATAGTTTTATGTTATGCTATCATATGTTTACAGTATGCAAGCTGCTTAGATTATAGGCTCATAGTGGAAGTGATGGATTACCCAGTCCATTTTCAGTTGATGAACCTAAGATATCTTCAGGTTGAAATCACTATGATAATTGTAATATCTTGTATGAAATTCAGTTAGTTTCAGATTACCTCAAAGAAAATTATTTCACTCGAAATCATCGAGATGGAGATTACGTCGCATTAAATACTGCTGCTTGTCGATTGACTGTGAATCTGTTGCTTGGTTTGGAAGCTGCAGCCGTATTAGGACCAGTAAGTTAATTTTGCTGTCATATTTGTCCTTTTTATTTTAGGAGAAAAGGAAGGATCTCTCCAAAAACCTCATTTGTTAACCTCCCGCCCCTATTCCCTCTCCGGAAGTAGTTTGCATTAAGTTACCTAAAAATGATTTATTTCACCATCATAGACTGTAGAATGTGAAAGGTTGACAGATAAGGTTGTGTTTTCCCATATGTTTGAGGACTTCTCTCTATGGTTTTGAAAAATGGGACAAAAGTGAAATACTAGAAATTTAAAGAAAGAAATATTTAAAAATGTTGAAATGAAGGACTTAATGATATTGGAACATCAGTGACCCAGAAGATAGTTCTGCGCTGTGGATCTACTGTCAAACCTCACCGAGTTGAAGTCTTCAGCGAAAGTTAAGAACTTTAATAGTAAAGTCTGCCTATTTCCTCATTTTGCTGATGTAAGGACTTATCTATACACTTGGAGTGAGCCCTCTTATCTGCGTAACGCTGTGCTTCCGGGACTCTTATGAAAATATATAGGCCCAGTCTTCCTTCAAAGAAGCAATGAATCGATGAATCTTTGTCTTCATTCTCTTTATAGAGATAGCAATTATGGGTAAGGTTCTTCAGAGCGACTATGATGTGGGGTTGGACTTGCTGTGGGAGTGATGCATCACACGTTTGGTCTGAAAGTTAAAGGAATAACGATGGTTTCATCATTCAGATTCTTTGGAATTGATTCTCTTCTAGTTCTTGCGGTCCCTCGCTTCGTTCAATCTAAAAAAAACACATAAAAAATAGCTTGGTATGGGTAGTGGGTGGTATAGATCACGCAGTTAAAGGATCATTCAAAATAATCTATCTTAAACTATATTTTTTTGCAGTCACACTCTGATACTTTAATCAAGCGTTTGTTCGCATGGAGTACGGATGCTCCTGACCCTCTGCAGACTTATGCCATCGGGTTTTTATCATCTGTGATGGAAAATCAAGATATGGCCTCAGATTACCGGTATGTCTCATTTGTTTATTCTCTTGTTGCCTTCTCAAATTAGTTTTATTTCATGATTTTGATCCACAAACGGAGGTCATGTGGTGTTCCTCCTAGATTTTGATAGAAGTGCAACCAAAAGTTTCTCAAGATGAAATGAAGGGACCTTTATTTTGCTCAAAATAAATTTAAAAAAAACGTAAAATAACCTTGTACCAAATACTGAAATGACGGAAATACTCCAAAAATGCAAAGATTTTCTGTATTTTGATCCAGAAAGAATGAATAAGTGCTGAATTCAAATTTTTGGTTGACAAAGGGTAAGGCAAGATTATTTAGAATCAACCCTGAAGGAAGGGTTGAGTTTTTCTAAATGCATTGGTTATCTCTTAAATTATCGTGCAAAGGAATTTGTTATTTTTTAATTTTTAAGGTTCTCTGCGTGTGTATTCTCTTTTTTTATATTTACAGTTGTCTGTAGTGTGCTTTTTGTCGTAATCACGAGCTTCCTTTAAGATTGTTTTTTCATTTAATTTTTCAGGGATGATAATAGTCGCATTGTTCCCATTCTCCTAGATAGACTCAGCCAATTAGAAAATGAAAGGAAGAGTTTGACGCTTACAAACGGTAATGAGTGTCCTGATCCTTCAAGCCCACAGAGGGACAGTTGTGAGCCTACACCCAATAAAAAAGGTGACTTTCTTTGTTTTTTCGAATTGACTTTTGTTTTCTATCTGACTTGAATTATATCTAGATTTCAAGTCAAGCTGAAAGCTTCCTGATACCTAGGGTTCAAAACAGCCTGCAAAGCATGCCTTAACCATCTGGACCTCATGTCAGCAAAACATTGTGGTCAACTTCAACATTTTTGTCTGACTTACGGTAAAATTTACCGACAAGACCGAAAAATGTATCCGATGAAGCAAATTTCCGATTTTGACAAAATTCTCAATCCTAATTTATTCTGAAACAATTTACATGGTTCAAAGAGGACAAATGGCGGGTTTGAAAAAAATCCAACTTCGTCAAATTTTTGACTTATCTGGAATCAGACCTATCAAAATGTACTTGCAAGTCCTTAAATTTTACATTATCTTGTCTATCGTTCTGGACTGTTAGTGAATTTGATAGTTTTTTTTTTCTCAAAGAGACCTCTGAATTGCCCGTTAAAATGGTTAGGGCATCATGTACTTGGTGAGGCCTTTAAAATAATCTTGTACATCTTGAAAAGTATTTGAGCAATTCGGCGAAACTCCTTGAGAAGCCTTCGAAAGTTTGTGATTTTGTTTTTGGTCAAGGGATATCCCTTCTGTAACCTTAGCTATCTGTCATTCAGTGATTTTTGTTGGATGATCAGAGACCAAACTTGGCAACATTTCAAAACTTTATATTTATACAATAGAGGAAGCATTATCCTATCTACGTACCTCAGTTTTGAGCAAACTTTTACATCATTAATTTTTTGTTCATTGTTTTATTTTTTAGCAAGGAGCTCTCGTCAACATTCTAAGAAACCTCCCTTGGAAGAAAATTCCCTACAAACCAATAAGTCTCCCAGTAAAGCAAATTCTTTTTCAAGAAAAGCGTCTAGCTCAGGTAATAGGATTTTTTCCCCCTTCGACTTCTCGTGTTCTCTGGTATCATTGAAGTCTCTTTCTATGGCCAGGAATCCTTAAATGATCTCGAAATTGAATCAGCGAAGCCAGTTCTTTTATTTTCTAATTTAAAAGCACTAAGTAAAAGTGAGTCTGAGTAATAATGGAGAGTTTTAAGACATCCGCCATTTCTCTCCATCTTATAACTGAGAAACAACTATTCAACGGTGTACCCCTCACTGTGCTTGCATGTCAAGCTTCTTCTTTGTTAAAGTTTTGATGGAAAATCAGTGCTGTAACGTTAGATTTACAGACAATGAACGTACCAATCTAAATTATTACATCAATCATTAGAATGTAATATGAAATCAATAAAGTAGGGAATTTTGATTTGTTTCACCTGTCACCATAGTGAAAAGTTAACACCTTTACATGAATTTTCTATACTGTCATTTGTTTCTTTGAATTTGATTATCAAACTGAAACTCTTTATTTTATAGGTAGAAGATCAACCAGCTCAAAGTCAACAAGTCCTTTTGAAATGAGCGATTTCACTAAAGTTTCTTGGCAAGATAATGAGCCGTTTGTCCTAGGCTTGTGGAAAGTGAACCCTCTCTCTCTAGCAACGAAGGAGATTTTTATTCTAAAATACCTAACATCCATGGCAGAATATCAGGAGGTAAGATATTCTGTCTTTCAGCATGCAGGAAACAGACTTTAAACAGTTTGTTTCTATGATTAATGTTGAATTTTTTTCTTCTTTCTCTTTATAATGTTCAAACTTAAATTCGCATCATTACAAAGTGCAGTCTGTATACATTTAAAATGTATTTCTTATTTTATAGAATTAAATTGTTCAACAATTTAGATTTAGCAACAAACTTTCAGCATAACTGTGACTTACTTGGAGTTTTTAAGCTTTGTTATTCCTCTAGCCACCACCTCTTCTGTATCCTTCTTTTATTGTGGTTTTATTTTGAATTTATTACCTAGAACACAGATGATTCAAGACTGGGAAAATCCACTATTCATAGTGGACTGTTCAGTAAACAGTCGCAAATTTTACCTTAAATGTTTAATAACATTGAATGAAGGCTGATGATTTTACACTTTCCGTAATCCATCCTTTTCTCCTGAAAGAAAAAAATTATTTCCTGATGTTTCAGAATCTGGTCTACATTTTTGAGAAGCATGCCTTGGACCTCATCTTAGGCATGGTAAATCCTCATGAATCTGAGTATACACGTGTTTCATTTGAAGCTCTCAAATATCTTGCTGCGCTATTGTGTCACAAAAAGTTTGCAGTAGAATTCATTGGAGTCGGTGGTGTTCAGGTATGGTTCTCTTTATTTACTCAAAAGTTGTTTTGAAAATAATTTTAAGGACCACCTGAATGTACAAGTTGACCAACACACTTCTAAAGATAGATCATGTAAAAAGCAAATGGATAATCAGCCTTTGGTTTGTTAAATTTGGTTTTTTTTTTTTTAAATTGATAAGCTTTCTTCTGTTAATAAACCAATAAGCTTGTTAACTTGTTCCTAATTCTTGCATCTTAAGAAACTGCATTGTGTCCTGATCACGCAGTATTTTTTCAGATCTTTTTTCATGAGCCGTTTTTTCCTCCGAAAACAACTTTGAAGTTTGAAACTTTAAAACACCGTATTTTCCCGCGTCTTATTGACAATCCAATATGGGGTCAAAATTACCCCCCTGGACTTCTTGCCTCACATTCTACAGCACCATTAGCAGTACCTCCACATGTTCACATAATGCCACTAATGCCTATTGAAATCCTAGGATTTTAAAGTAAAATTAATATTTCCTTCAGAGGGTTAATGCTAAGATATGCACATTGTATTTTTCAGCACCTGCTTGAGATTCGAAGACCCAGTCTCAGTGCCATAGGAGCCTCTGTTTGTTTCTATTATTTGGCCTACTGTGAGGATTCGATGGAGCGAGTTTGCTTATTGCCCAATGACGTTTTATTAGATTTGGTCAGGTAATTACCTCAATTATGACCCTGCCTTTTGTCTTGAACTATATATGCTCTCTTTTTCTTCAGTTTTCAGTGACCGTATGAATATTTGAATCTTCAACCCTGTACCTCTCTATTACTGTGAATAAGTTTTACTTTGGTATTTTAGCCAGGTGTTAACTTACCACTATGTAGGTATTTTTTAGCTTGCTGTATCCAGAAATCCGAGCTAATGTTGCCAGAATCAGAAACTAAGACCACCTGAATAAGAACTCATGTAACGATGATAAAAAAATGGGATTCTTGGCATGCACACTTCACTTTCTCAGAAAAGACAAAAAACAGCCATGAAGAGCATTTATTTTGTACGTTTTCAATTGCCTATATCAAGAAAAACGCAAAGCACAAAAAACATGAAGTTAAGTGAAGTATTATTTTATGCGGAAACCAAACTACCACATGAAAGGAAAGAATCACAGTCAAAAATGCGTTGATTTCTCAGTAGTTTAATGTTTTTGAGGATGCTCATCATACTTTTTATGGGGAAGTTGGAAAAATACTACCAAAACAATCGCCTTCTTCCAGTGTAAATTTACTTTTCCACGTTCACTTTTTCCAAGGCTGTGCTAACAAATCAAGTCATATATGGACAAGTTTGGGCTAAGGGCTAACTCAGATACTCCTCACAGGGCTGTGAGCAATTTTTTACACCTAAGAACGGCAGGAAATTCACAACTATGTAGTGAAAGAGTCATGAAATGTACCTAAAAAGTAAAATGTTCTGCAGTTACAACCTTTAGCCTTCAATTTCTACCTTTTACTTTTATTATTTTAGCAATGATTAACCAGTGTGATTATCAATATTTTTATGCTCATCAGTATCAGTTTTCCCATAATGAGATTCAGAGATTACCCCAGGTTCCCCTCTTGATTTTGTAACTCATGCGATGATACTTATCTCTAGACTTGGTCCTCCTCCAAACCCTGTATCGAAACCCTCCTTAAAATTGAATTTTTATGTGCATTGTTGGTAAGTTTTTTTTTTTTTCAGTATTTTTACACTGGTTTTCTTTTTCCTACAGTTACAACCTTTGGCTGTTGAAATATCGGCATGATTCTGGGAGGTGTCATGCAACCATGTTTTTCGGCTTTTCATTCCTATTCTTGACCATTTTAAATGAGTTTGATCGTCACAATGGCCTATGTGATCTCTACAATGTTGTAAGTACCTACAGTACTTGAAGTTTCTGAATTTTAGTATCAATAATTGTAATGGATCATTACTCATCAGATCTTGATATTTTACTCGGATCTATTTTGAATAGTCATCTCAAAATTTTCTCTCAGGAACAAAACTAAAAATTGTGGAAGTTTCCTAAGAATGCTCTCAAGACAAATTTATGTATTATTCATAGATGAAGTGTAGCCTGCTACATATCATGTCGTATTCCTCTTCAAATATACATGCAGGTGAGTAGATTTTGAAATTTTGAGCGCACAATTTGCTTATGAAAGAAGCGAGCACTACCATGATTTCCACTTACCATTACCACTTCCTGATAAATTTATATGAGTTGATGCTTTTGAAAGTTGAGTTGAGATGTCGGTTCAGCCACAGCACTCACCAGAAAATTCCTTCTTCGATCGGACCTTTGATGATTCATTGTCGAAATAGCTTTGAACTGATTAAAGATAAATGACACCGCACGAGTGTCATTTAGTGATGAATCAGAGATCAAAGTATAAATTTGAAGCTGCTAAGTAGAGCAGTAATTTTATCAGACAAGAGTGACCGTCTAAATGCAAAATCCACTTATGACAGATCTCAGAAACTTTGCATCACCGCAAGGAGACATTAACAGAATATCTATACACCAAATTATTTACGCAACTAGGTGAATTTCTTTGGTAAATTATTGCGCTTAAGAGAAAGTCCTGACTGTAGAAAACAAGAAATAATACCTGTACCGATAGCATAACTGTGTATATGCACTACAGTGGTCACTTATAAAGAACAGACACGAACAAACACTTATGACAAACATTGAACAAGAGAGCAGAACTGGATTAAGTAACTGTAGTTTCTGATTTAGTTCTAAACTGCGAATTTGAAGAGCCATAAGACACACATCAGATGTGTAATCACTTGGTTTGGGCCAAAGAAACCTCGAACTACATGAGATCATATCGGTAAAGCTTGAGAGGTCAAAAGGCTATAATACTAAATAAATGGTGAACTTCTAACTCTTGAATGAATTCAGGACCACATACTCAAGACAAAGAAACTGCTAAACATTTGATTTGAGGCGAAAATGAAAAGAGAATGGTTGTTCATCTCAACTTTGACTGTTGATGTGAAAAATTGGATCACTAAATCCTAACCCTGTTTATACATTATTTATTGATTTTACCCATGTGCCATGTGTCCTAGGGTTTTATTGGCGCTCCATTTTTGCGGCAAAGAAACCATACAACCAAGTACCAAAGGTACTTCACCATATTGCCAGTGAAAAACATAAAGAACATAGAGTCGTAATGTAAATGGGAGAGCTGGCGCCATGTTCTGCTTGACGAGTTCCGAGCCCCATGTGCGCCGAGTTCGGGTCACTTTTTCGATACATGTTTAATCCAAAATGGCAGCGTGGAATGCGTATGAATGGTGATTCCTATCTTCTTTGTTTACGTCAGATGGCCGGATACCCGTGTATCGCAAACAATCGATCATGTATCAAAAAAGTGACCCGGCGTCACACAGGAGTCTTGGAATTCAGGACCTGAAAAATGCTTAAAAGTGGCCCCAGCTCTCCCACTTGCATTACGGCTCTATGTGCTCTATGATGAAAAAATGTGCTCAAAACGGATTTCTTAATTGTGCGTTGTGTTCAGGTCCGCCACAAGGGGGGGATACTGGGTCCCTGGTACTGGGGCGCGGGCCCCGGAGGGGGCCCGTGTTACCCGTTAAAAACCACTACGAATTCACATGCAACCCTTGTTTCATAAGAAAAAGTGAAAAATTTCCCCTTAAAATTTCGCAAAAGGTGAATAGATTTTCAGAAACACGCTGGGGCACTGTAGAATTCTTCTTAAATTTTCAAAGAAGTATACTTCTTGGAAAATTTCTATCTATTTTCAAGATTTTCAATACAGAGGGATTTTTATAGTAACTGTGTTTCATTTTCTTCCGTCGTCAGATGCTAAGAGTCTCCAGTCTGGGCATCCTCGACTTCAATGGCTCATGACTCAACTCCCTTGCCATAGACAAAAAAAAGGGGGAGTCCAGGGGGGCCTGGCCCTCATAGAACTGAAAGTAGTATCATATGCCCCCCCCCCCCCAAAAAAAATAAAAATTTTCCAGATGTTTTGAATGCAACAATTCCCAAGTATTTTGTGCTGAAAGTATTAAAAAAAAAAAAAAAAAAAAAAAAAAAAAAAAAAAAAAAAAAAAAAATATTATTCCGCAGAAATTGATGGAAAAATTCTGTATGGAAGCTTCAAAATGCGTCCGATTAGTCGTATAAATTCTAAAATTTCCCGGGGGATGCCCCTCGGACCCCCCCCCCCCTCTGTGCTTGGGGCCCGGACCTTAAAAGTGGTACCAGGGCCTGAGATGGGATGTGGCGGGCCTGGTTGTGTTAAGGCTTGGCTTATAAACTCTTATAATGTACTTAGTGTGATTTTTGAGCGATTTTATTCTTGAAATTTCTACTTAATTTGTTGTATTTTTAGTGTACAATAGACCCATTATGAAGGTTTGAGCAGAAATTTTGAAGTGGTCCTACAAATGATCTTCTACCCATGATAAAACTTGTTTATTATCAGGAGGTATCCAAGTTATGGCAGAAGGCCAGTGTTGCATAATTATTTTCCAGAGTATATTGTTCCCAAATTTTTTATTTATTAAACATTTGAATCCTCTTTTTTCAGATGAGCACAGTTAAATTACTGGTTGACCCTGATAATGATTTATTGAACGAGGATGAAGAATCCTCATCCCGGCAAGTTATTCGTCATGTCTGTGTTGCCTTAAAACGCTACCTGGAGGCGCACCTTTTCCTGAAAGTTCAGCAACTCCAGTCTAACTCTGAAATGCCTACATTCAAGGTGAGTCAAATTGTTTGTCCTGAAGTGGAAAAGTAATCTGGTCGTTCAATTTATAAAATTTGTAGTCGCCAACAGTTTTCTCTTTCTTATGTGAGACTTATTATTGTACTTCATTTTGCAATAAGGAACTACAATATTTTGCTCATTCATAAAAACACACACATAGGAAAACTAATAGTACATATGTTGTTTCTAAACTGAGTTAGAAATTGTAGTTCCGAATTGCAGAATAAAGTCCAATGAATAAACAAAGGAATGAACGTCAATGATAAACATTTTTTCTTAACTAGCAGCATGAAAAACAGTCACATTCTCAAAAAATGTTACAATCCTCAAGCTTGTGGGCGTTTATTCTAGTCACCAGCAACTAGAGATGCTGAGAGAATAACAAAGATCAGTGAATGTCTGTATGATAATCTGACTCAAATGAACCCACAAGCTCTTCAGCCGTTACTGATCTTGCTCACTTTAAAAAAAAAAATTGTTTTAAAGTAAGAAGATCCAGAAGACAATGAAAGATGGAGTTTTACAATATTGCCACTGATCAATACCTGATTAATTGTCTTTTAGAATTTCCCTTCTTTTTTTACGATTTTACTAAGGAGCTCACAGAATAATGATAGATGGCTGTTATTACATTTTCCAGGAGTATATATTCATCCAGATTTGAACATAAGTAGTTGGACACATTTTTGTAAATTTTTGTCAAAGTTCCCGTTTGTTTCAACAATTTTGCCGTTTAACTTGTGCCATGGCTGTATGGCTTATATGTACCAATTATTTGTTAATCATTAAGTAAATTTACCTTTTTATAATCAGTCATGCGTTTCTGTAACAGGTCTGCAAAGCAACGCCTGAAAGTGTTGCTGAACAAATTGAAACTGTTTTGGAATTGCTACCATTCAAATCCAAGTGGGAGCCTGTGGACAAACTATATGATTATGGTGCCATAACTTTGTTATTACGCGTCATCATGTTTGCTTCTGAGTGGAACTATCCGGGCAGGTTAGTTGCTAAGAATATGTTATGAATTTGATATGTACAGTCAACTGGCAGTAATTTAAAACTCCTACTTGTGCAAAAATTAGTGCTGATCCCTCAAGAATACCATAATAGTTTAAAAAAAAAAAAAAAAAAAAAAAAAAAAAAAAAAATTACCGTTGTTTTCCCTCCCTTGATAATTCGAATTTTTTAGAGCCAAGCGCTCATAATTTACCTCAATAGTTGAAAATTTTATGTAAAGCTATCTATAATTCTATATCTCTAGCAGGTCAACATCGAGAAGATGTCTGAGTGGCTCACATCACACACTGGACGACGCTCAGCTACAATATCCGACACTTTTCATTTGATGTTTTACGTAAATAAGGATTAACCAAATTTGTGAATTAATCTTGATTCTCATTTCTTTAAAATCTCTTTCATTAGAATTTCTTCAGCTCTACCCTTCTTATTTGATTACTAAGTCGGAACTATTTTCAATTGGACTTCTCTGGTTCCTTTAATTTCGAATTATCGAGAGTTGACTGTAGCACCTTTGTCTCCATACACACAAGCAGCAGAGCATATAAGAGTAAGAAAAAGGAACTTTCATAATTTGGCCATTGGGGCTTAAAATTTCCTTTTACATCTTTGAGCTTGCTTTAGGAGTCCTTAATTTTACCAGTCTAAACTTCTTTATAGTCCCAGATTTTGGTCTTAAAAAGTCTTTCTTAGTTCTGAGTCCTTCAAGTTTTTGCTCTCTTTTTTTACAGAATTGAAACAGTTCGAAGTATCCTAGATATTCTGAATATTTGTGCAACCATACCACAAGTAATGCTTCAACTTTGTGAGGTGATCGAGCCCCCAGACGAAGCCAACAATGTAGGATTGAATGTGATCTTAGGTGCAGCAGAAGGTGAGATTGTCGCTGACCCTGAAGTTCAAAAAGCTGCTCTCAATGTCCTTATCACCTGTGTCTGTGCTCCCATGAATAGAGTAAGTTTGATTTTCGAATTTTGTCGCAAATGTCATTATGGTTTGTTTTAGGAGGTAGATGCTCAGCTTTTGGACTTTTTATTTTGGGTATGTATTTCACCTTTCAACTGTCAGATGGATTATTTTGGAAAAATTGAAGTGTCTGTCTCTAGATCATTTATTAAGATATTTTTCCACCAAAAATCATCTTTTAATAAAGTCAGGTATGTAGTTAGTTTCCAATCAACCATTGATATCAATATATCAAAACTAGTCAAAAATTAAAAACTGTACTCTTGAACTTTTTTCATGGCATTAAATGTTGAGTTGGATTTCATTTTGCAATTTGAAGCTACTATTTCTAGCTCATTTGAGACCAACATACAAGCCATTACTTTCCCCATGCAGTTAGGTTTGTTAGTGGATGAGCCAGAGACAGTTGTTCCTCGTCGGCCGGTTTCGATAGACGATCAAATTATGAACCAATTCCAATCAAAATTATTACAATACGCCCATTATTCTTAAATTCGCACCTTGTTTAATGGTCCATCAAAAGAAAAAGGAATATTCAATAGCAGTAAAAACTGATCCAATAATTTTGTTTTCAGACAGGTTCAAAAAGCCCAACAGGATCCCATAAAAGACGCTCATCTGTTGGAGGTCTCACTAGTAAAATGTTGCTAGAGAAAGTGTGGGAGTGCATCCGCGTCAATAATGGTATCATGGTAAGTTCATTCTTATGTTCACATTTGTGTATCTAATGTATCTTGCAAGAGAGAGTATTTAATAATAAAACAAGCAGTTCCAACGCCAAAGCGTTGGAGGGTGCTTCTTTAACACTGTGAGGGACGTTTTCATACACCTATATCTTATGAGGTTGCAGACAGAACTGAACTAAAAAAGAGATCCAAAAAGGGGACTGGAAAAACATAACTATAAAACAGCTGACTCGGCCAAGCGAAAGTTGCGGACGGACGATGTATATAAAATTGCCCACGTGGAGGTGGTCCGGCAGCAATGTACCTGCCGCTAAGTCACTGGAAAACAGTAGAAAATAGGAGTTGCGTATGTTGCCAGCGAGCGCGCTGCGAGCGCTTCTGGTTCAATTACCTAGCATTGAGTCGGGCCTCTAACCTTCTATACTCTCTGACTTAACCTTAAACCTTCAGCCCAAAGCCGCAAACAGCTGACATTTGACGATGCTGCGCCAAGAAAATGAACCAATCATAAAATAGCACAGTAATACGTCACTAAAATGAAGAGATCACGCGACTGTTCGGACTATTTTCAAGTTCGATCTGAAAGTACTGCCTCGGATATTAGCATTTCAGCGTAACGAGGCCCTGAAATATTTTAACTAGGTAATACATCCGTGCGCGGATCTTATGTTAAAAGCAAAACATTTCACAAAAATTTTTACAAATACCAGAGAAGAACAAAATCCAAATTTTACCGCGTGTACCAGAATGGCGTCATTACCCACAAGGCAAAAGGTTATGCACTATAGTACATGTTACATCCGGAGACCCAAACGGCTGAAAAGGGCGCATCTGGTACCTAGAAGTGCCCAAAGAGATTTTTAACCAATAAAACTAGGCAACTATTAGCATTGACCCCCGGCATATTTGTCTGAAGGCTTGATAAGGTGAAAGGGCTAAAGCTCGCCCGGCAACGCACTTGACACGGGTTCGCTCTGGGGGCGTAAAGAGCGTGAATATTTCGGGGGCGCCTAAAAGGCGAGGTCTCCACCAATCCGCGAATTTTAGGAGCCACGGATAGCTCACATGGTTGAATGATGACAAGACAACAATTGATCGATTAAATAAATGATTGATTGATTTAATAATCATAGATAAAATACACGAATCAAATTCCAGAACAACGAAACCGAAAAACACAACTAAATCTTCTTCAAAATCTTCCAAACTTCCAAAAACTCTCCAAAACAACCGAAACTTAAAAACAGACAAAAACTACAGCTTGCACACCAGGACTTGGCGGGGGCACGGTCGGACGACTCTTATGTGCTGATCCTCTATGCCGGGGGTCTCGCGGAGGCTGCTGACGAATTTTCACTCAAAACGTTGACGGAAGGGTTGAACCGCACTCAGTGACTTGGCGAGGGCAACGGTCGGACGACTCTAGTGTGCTGATCCTCTATTCCAGAGGTCTACGGAGATTGATTCGACACCGCCGAAAAACACTTTGAGGACTCAGGGATGGAATTTTACGTGCACCTGGACATTACACGGAATCGCGACATTTCCCATCCCGGCGAACATGAGCGACTGAGTTTAGAAATTTTCCGGAAAACGCGCGTCACCGTGCACCGCCGCTTCCTACGTCCCGCGCGTCCTGCCCCTTTACGCCAATAGCATCTCACGAAAAGTGCTGATCAATCTAGGGCTGGCCGCGGTTCACACGGGAAACAAGAGCAAAATCTAACCTATGACGTCACAATATTTCCTCCTCGCTGAGCCGCTGTCCGGCGTGCGATCCGCGCTATTCTCCCAGTACAAGGAGAACATGAATAATTTTTAAGTTTAGGGCTCAATTTTCGTTTCAAAGGTCAAAGTTTTGTATTTATTCACCCTATTTTGCATACTGAAAGTGAAAAAATTTATTTAGTGTGAAATTAACTTGACTGCAAGTTCTATCTTAAGATTCGTTTGCTCAATTATTGGTACGTCTTTTTAATCATCGCAGAAAAAAAACTGTCAGAACAAACTTTTTAATGACTTTGCTTTTAAAGATAAACATGTTCTCTCTTATACATATATAAACAAATAGGTTTTTATTAAACTTATAAGTAACCTATTCTTTCATTTCAGTTGTTACTATCACTTTTGACAGTGAAAACCCCTCTAACAGAAGCAGATAGTATTAGATGTCTGGCTTGCCAAGCACTTGTGGGACTCGCCAGGAGTGAAACTGTGCGACAGATACTGAGCGTTCTACCTCTTTTTACCAGTGGAGAATTAACAAGTGGGTACATATTCTAACAATGTTCATGCAGTCTCATGAGACAAAGAAAAAGAAAAAAAAACCACACACACACCAAGAACTGAATAATGATCACAGCATGGAAAATTTTTGGGAAAAAGATTATTTCAAAATGAGAAAAACGAAAACTTTCTGAATCTCTGTGAGAAAAGGCTCACCAGTTTCTCCTCCTCAATGGATTATTTTATGCCAATTTATCCAAACCAAGCAATCTACCATCTCAGATCTTGACATTTTTTTTCATGCATGTTTTCCATGTGGATCAAAGTACTAACATTGATGAAATTACAGCTCGCCAGCTCAAAAATTCTCTTAGATATGAATTTTTGAAGTTTTGGCGCAGAAAAAAGCAATTTTAAGTTGTTAGAGCCTGTTTTGATAGAATTTACTATGTCTTATTGAAATGTAATTTACAGTGCACAAAATTAGCTCTTATGCTATTTAGCAAATGTAAATTCCCGAAAAATGACCAACAAATTCCTTCTTGCCTTTGGAAAGAACTGTGGTGTCTAGCCTAACGTCTCATTTTGTAGAGGAACATGTGTTTCATGTCCATCAGTTGTAACTTTTGAATCACAATTCTGCTGTTGCTGATCTTGCTTGGAAAATGACCGTTCGAGTATAGCAAGTAAATATTAAAAAAGGTTGTGTATTTGCCTTTAAACACATGAAATCATGAAATTTTTAAAAATAAAGAAAATGTAGTCAAAATGCCTTGAAGAAACATTTCATTTGAACCTTTAAGTAATCCTTGTCATCTTTTTTTATTTTAGGACTAATGCGAGATCCAATTTTGCAAGAAAAGCGTCAAGAACATGTTAAGTTCCAGCAGCATGCCTTGTTCCTCTTAGAGCGAGTTTGTGGGAAAAAACCAGATGGCTCAGAAATGGAAGTTTCTCTCTCCAATATTCATAGGGTAATGTTCATTATCACTGACTTGATCACATCCCTCGGTTACGCAATGATATTCAGCAAAGCCACTTAAATCAGGTTTTCAAGTATCAGGGCATGCATTTTTTTCTCCTTTTGTAGAATATCTAGATGTTTTTGAAATACCTTAATGCCTTATTATAAACTCATAAAGAGAACTAAAAATTTCTGGGGGCACCATTTCCATCTTAGCCCAAGTTTTGAAAGGAATATTTTCTATTATCATACATTTCTCCAGATAATTTATCAGGTTTTTTCCTGTTTTGTCGCTACATCAGTCAATTCAATAAGCTGTAATAAACTCAGGAGTAAGTTGATACTTGGTAAAAATGGTTAGCACATACATGAACGGTTTTTTCTGCAACGTTTAGACTGTACAATTTAAGTTAATTTTCAAAGTTTGACAAAACAGTTGAAATAACAAATTTCTATCACCCTTGCCCCTCCTATTTCGATTTTTTTGTGATGAATAGAATTTTAGGCATACTTTTCTTGTGTTCTGTAGTGAGGAAGAAAAGGAGATATATACCACAAGATACACTAGTTGGGTGTGTTCATTAGAGTTTTCTTTCTTATATCTGTGAATCCAATAACAGAAATACATCTTTTATTATCCTTATTTTAGAACACTATTACCTCAGATTAGACATTTGTTGACAGTATTATTGAATTTTAAGTTAGATGCTCCTCCAGCAGATGTAACAAAGGAATCTCCATTCACTGATGGCTGGTCTAGGACCCTGTGGTTGGTCTACTACCAATTTTTCCTTCACCTCTGACGGATCCGTTTTAGAACACAGCACCGCTGTCAGTCATTGGTACATACCACCAATTATCTATATAATTAAAAATAAAATCTCCAATAGTTTTTATTTATTTATTTTTTTTTTTGCCATCACTCGACTCATTTCAAGTTTCTTCATTCAAATTTTCAGGCCAATGTTATTGCGCAAACTAAAATTCAGTACAATGAAAAGCAACTGTTGACACTGATACATCAACACCTGTTAAGTCGTGGTATGAAGGTGGCAGCTGCAGCATTGCAAAAAGAAGCGGAGTTACCAGAATCTAAAGCTCATTCCCAGAACCCATTCTTGTCACCTTTTTCAATTGCGCAAGGAAAGGTACGCACTCATAGATACATTAAATATTAAAAAATGCGCTTTGCGGAATTTTGCCGCAAATATAAGCACAGCAAACATTCCTTTTAGATGAGTTTAGAGTTATAGCCAATTTTCAGATGTTTTATTATGCAGTGATTTGTCTCTCATTTCTGAGTCACAGAATGTGACTGTGAAAATCATAGTGTCTAGATTATTTTTTTCCTCCAAATAATACCATCTTGTTTTTTCCTCTTGCATGTGTGTTTTGAGTGAAGTTTACTTGTTTTACATATTTGTGAACCCAGACGAATATTCATCAGAGCTCTCCTGGGATAACTGCAATTGTTTATAAACGAGGTAACTGGTGTTGTTGTTGGGCAATTTTTTGATCATGATTGTTGAATTGCCCGATAGGTAACGCGCGGCTTTTGTTCTCAAAATTATTCAAGAGAATTCTGTTGCCCTCCCAGGTGCTCGTACTGCTAGCACAGTGGGCAAGAAAATGCCATGACGTGAATGGGTTAACTTGGAAGAGAAAGCAGTAGAAATATGGTATAGGATACTATTGGATAGGATATATCGAAGGTGTCTTGAACTGATCAAGAAAATGAACATGTGTCTGAGAAGTCAGAAAAATAGGAAAGTCTATCTGAATAGAAAACTCATTGTAGATGAACGTCTTTTTCATTAATAAGGTCAAATGATTTTTGAAGTGTCAGGGCGAAATCAGCTTCTAAAGTACCATTTGGTGCTCTTTTTGCAGGCTCGAAGCGCCACCCCCAACTCTCCTGTTCATCGGCCCAATAACCTCAACCATCCTGTAGATATGAATTTAACCTCAGGGACACCTTCCTCTAGTAAATCAACTCCAATCAAAATCAAGTAAGTATTACTGCAATATAGTATTTATAGCAAATCATTTTACACATTTTTTGTCAACCACAGTGCCTTTCCTAAGGAGCATTAACCAGGATTTACGAAGGGTTTTTCAAAATGTCTCAACTACCAGTATATTCATAGCATCATGCACCAGGTTCTTTTGGAAGAGCATTGGCCTCTGTATTTTTTCTTGCGAGTTGTTGATCAAGGATTTTAATTGGCAGCCTCTGTTTCTGTTTTTCAAAAAGCCCCATCTTCCATATTTTTCCAGGGTGTCATCCATCATGTTTTTGAGTGGCAACCTCCTCGATGCCTGTGAAGAGCCTCCTTAACGGGGTCACCACAGTCAGGGAAAACCAAAAAATGTCTGGAAAATCTGGAAAGTCAGAGAAGGAGACGATAAGGCCAGGGATACATTTTCAAATCACCTTTATTTGCTTTCCAGCATGGGTTTAAAGTTTCAAAAAAGAAACTTTGCGGGGAAACTATTGTATCTGATGATTTTTTAGCCCTCTGGAAATTCCGGAATATCCTCAGTTGTCAGGGGATTTCACTAAAATGCGGCCGGGAAATCAGGGAAATGTCAGAGAATTTCATTTTATTTACTGTATTCTTCCCTCCTCCGCTGTGTTTTTCCAATAGGAACAGCCACCATATTTTTTAAGAGCCTCAAGATTGTCTTCTCCAAAGGTGTCATCATAAATATTTATCCAAGCACCTCATCCATTTGTCATTGACCAAAGTGCAGAACAACTTATCTCCATTGCAGTGTTTCAAAATATCCATCCCTATTTTATTTTTCACCAAAGAACAAGCCAGCTTTATAGCTCGAAATTTCTACAGAATTCCCCGCTGGTAGAGAAGAAACATTAAGAAATTACCTTGACTAGTCTCCGAGAGAAAAATATTAAGTATGAAAGGAAGTCTGCAACTTTGCAAACGGATATACGTGATTTCGCACTTCGGCCATCTTTGTGTTTCTGGAAGTTGGATCCACTGTGTTGTTCAGTATTTCTGCCGTGAGCATTTTTTTCTGCATTTCTCTATGAATGTCCTCCATTATGTTTTATGAATTATGTTTCAATATTTGTTAGGAAAAGCTTTATGTATTGTGTTTATTCAATGGTCCATACACTAATATTTAATTGATTTATGCTCCTGTTTTTCTCACTCTAGACGAATAGAACAAACTTGGTCAACCCCTCAGTCATCTAGTAAAAAATCCTTCCGGAAGCACGGATCTAAAGACAGAGCATTGCCATCAAGTTCTAGCTTTGAGCAACCCCTTCTGAAACCAGAAAGAAGAAATATTACTCTTGATTCTATCGTCACAGAATATTTAACCAATCAACATGCCCTTTGTAAAAATCCAATGGTTGTTTGTCCGCAGTTTAATTTATTTGTGTAAGTATGCAGCTGAATTTCAAAGTCAAGAGAAGCTCAGAGCTGAGAGAAAGTATTCGACCGAGTGTCTGAGTTCAGGAGGAAAAAATTCAGGGATGTATCTGTCAGATAAAAATAATGCATTTTTTCCCATGAACTAATGCCAAAAAACACCTGCCCCCTTCCTTGCTGCTACAATTTTCAGTAAAAAATACAGCGATCCGGTTATACTACTGTGATTTTATATGGATATGGAATGTTTACGTAGTTGAAGTTGGAGTTATTGAGTGTGCTCTCAAATTTCACATGCAAAATGTCTAACAACAGGACAGAGGGCTGTAAGGGCAGCAGGAGTCTTAAAATAGCTGTAAATTTTTCAGTCCTAAATTTTTAAAATCTGATTCCAGAATCTGAAAGTGTGCAGAAAAGTAATCAAAAAAGGTACTGCAAAAAGCTTTCCTGAAGGGGCCGAATTAAGGAAATCATCAACAAGGCAAGTTGAGCCCTGAATCTAGTGAACCAACAACTGTAGGCACTCAGTGTGCGATTTCTTTCACATTGCCTTTACCGCAGCCTGAATTGACAGTTTCCAAATAAAATTGCCAACTCAGCGCCAGCAGTTGTTGGTTAGCTAGTTTTAACACTCCACTTGTCTTATCAATTAATCAATAAGTCTCCTTTGCGTTTGCATTTTTATCTCTGCTACATCCGTCATGTATTCAAATTTTCAGTCCTCATAAGTGTCCGGACCCAAAACCCAACAAGTCAGCGCCTTGTAATTTCACCTTACGCTACTGCAGAGGCATTAATTCAAGACGGCTAGATCAGCGGTTAATTCACAGTAGATTTTGCCCTGTCAAAACCTTGAAATCTAATGATGAAGATGATGGTGGTTACTTTACTTGCTGTGAATTTTTTGTAAGTAACGTTCGATTTCAAATGAGCATCCTTTTAAAAAACAAATGGAGCTCCTGTCAGCCAATTTTGCAATTTTTTACTTTCTATCTACTGATAACCGTGCTGCTGCCTTTTTTGGAGGAGTGTCAGAAAGTTGCAGTGCTGCCATGTGCAGATTAGGTCAACTGCAAGCAGTGTTCAAAACTCACAGGCACCAACGCGCCAAATGCGCCTAAAAAATCGGCCATGGCCCTTAAAAATTGCTCCCTAAGAATCTGAATGTTCATATTAGGTGATTATTTGAAATTTCGACGCACGGCACCGGATTGAACTCGCAAAAAGCGAGCAGTTTTGCTGTGTTGAGCGCGCAATTTCGTCGCGGCTCGGCGGTACTTTTGCCTCCCCCAAGTTACAGCTACTTACTTGTTCTGTTACGAAAACATCTTGCGTCTAACTTGTCACTAAATGCGCCGTAATGTATAGGCAAAAAGTCAATCCGGCCCCTAAAAAATCTTCAATGGCGCCTAAAAATCGGGCTTCATGGCTCCTAAAACTCAAAGGTGAGTTTTAAGCACTGACTGCAAGTAACGGTCTAAAGTAAACAGCTGCCTAATTATCTAATGAACACTCTAACTTTTTCTTTTCTTAGTTTCCAAGACTTTCTTTTAGCTCTATTTTACAGAAGATTTTCTTTTTATCATTATTGTTTCATCTACTCGTAATGTGTTTTATTGTTGCTGTTTACTCCTCTGATTTATTCTTCGTAAAATAGAAAGAAGTATCACACATCAATTCTCCTCACATAATGTGAAGTACCCTTATAATAGCTTAGTTTTCTGATTCCTCAGTTTTAATTTTAAATAATCTAATTCTTTTGAAAGCTGGAGCATACTGATGAAAGTTGACTTGTGTTAGATTTGAATCACATGAAAATTGCCCTAGAAATTGCACTGTTCAGATCAGTCACCAAAATTACATCAACCTATCTTTGCAAGCATAACAATAAATTATATATGTTTCAGGGTGATAAATTTGTAATTGCTGGAACGTATGGAGGAGAAGTCAAAGTCTTTAATATCAATACTGGCGTGGTAAGTTTTTCAAACTATCACACTTTCGTGAAATATTTTTATTGAAAATTAATCAGCAGAGACTCAAACTTTCAATAAAATTTGATGTAGTCTTTAATCTCCATCTTTTCAATGGACTACCACACCAAGTCTGAAGTAGAAATAAACATCAGATGTCATCTCTTCTGAAGTTTATGTAGAAAACGATTCACTCAACGGGAAGTTCAGAAATCTCATGTTTTTGTCATTTGCAGTGAAATGAATGCCAAAAATTGTTCATTTTTAGTTCTGAGTACCCATTTTCATTGTGAAAAACAAGGATTTTCGATTATTTTGGTCGGGGAAAACTTAAAAAAGTCTGAGAAGTTTTCTCCTTCAAGTCTGTAGCTGTTCTGTTAGACAGCGAGTTCCTTCTTCCCATGGACAGTCATATTTAAGTGGTTTATTCACAAACAGCTTGTTATTTTCTCTTGAGGCCTTATTTCACTATCTACATGCTTCCATTTCACCTTGATTTAATATCTTATATTCTTGCTTTAGCTTGTCTTTATTTTTTTTTATGTTCAATACACAATACATTGATCTGTTTAAAAGTTCAAGCAGACTACATTTTGCAGTTTGAAACTACAATTTCTGGCCTAGTTTACAAACAACGTATGCACCATTAGTTTCCCTATGTACATAAGTGTTTTTATGGATGAGCCAGATTTGGTAATTCCTATTTGGAAAATGAAGTTCAATTATGGATGTGAGAGTATGTGGACTCAAAAGTTTAGTTCTCCACTTTCTCTTGCTCAAACAGGGAACTGGGTAAATTCTGATATCATCAAATCTGAGTCAAACTTAAAGCATTTTTCCCCCTTTTCTCAGGATGATGTTACATATAGTTGTCACGAATCTTACATTTCAAATCTGGAATGTAATCGAACAAACAACTTACTGTTAACTTCAAGTCCTTATCGGCAACCTCTGTCTGCTATGTGGAAAATCGATGGGGTGTTTGAACAGGTGTAAGTATTTTTTAAATATCATTGTATGATGGCCTCCTGCCAGTGGCCGTTGTCCAACTAGTATTTGAAGCTGTGGCTTGTGATTTGCGGCAGTTGTCCAGTTAGCGTAGCCTCAGCTTCTTTTGGTCAAAATTGGAAACAAGAAAAAGCCAACGAACAAATTATTATATCTTATGCCATTGCCTCTGACAAATTTCCCTTGTTCATTTGCAAAATTAATTCGCAATTGTATTAATGATTAACTCTCCCCTTTGTCATGTGCTTGAAATTTCCCATGTACAAGGGCAAAATCAGTTTGTAATTTTGCTTTAATTGTTAACTTCAATTATCTGAATATTTTTGAAGTGTATTCTGCAAAGCTCACAATTAGAATGTATTTAGTAGAAAAGAACTAACCTGATTACAGTGTTTTCCAAATTGTGCTCCATCTCCTTTGTTTCAAAAGATGCAAATTATATGTACAGTTTTTAAGTTTGTATGATCGTTTGTCCTTAAAATTAACAATTTTTTGGTAGAAAAACCAAAACTTTTCGCTATTCCAGACATTTTTTAGATAAACATGAGGATGCTTGATTTTCACAACACTGAAATAGCATTGGTTTTCTTCTGCTAAATGCACTCCAATTGATAATGTGCTTGAACAATATGATAATTGCCATTGAAATCTTACAAATTGCAAAGTCGGCTTGAATTATACAAAAGTTGAGAAAATGCAAGGCCCGTAAGTACAGTACAGTGAAACCTCGGTAACTCGGTTTCCATCGGGACCGAGGAAATTTACCGAGTTAAGCGGGTTACCGACTTAAGCGGACTGCCACTTTTCCTGCCGCGCTTTTTCAAATTTCGCGCCACACCAAATCATTACATCAGAGTAAAAAATGATCAAATGATCGTAATAAAAAATGATTCACTCGAAAAAAATGGCTGATTCCTAGGCCATCAGAAAATAGGTCTCATATATTTCAAAATATTTGTAAAATTTAAAAGCTAGAGACTTGGCTCATTGCTGCATTGCACTGCTGATCTCCTATGTAAAGAGGTTGAGACAATTACATAGGTATTAATGGCTCGCTCAGTTATTTTTTTGTGTCCGCCGTACATTATAAAGTTTTAAATATTTTTTTTCAGGTCCTCTTTTGAAAACGAAGAACATGTTGAATTCAGTAAATTAACGCAAGATAGGATAGTTGGCACAAATTCTGAAATAGCAACGGTAAGAATGCTTTGCTCTCATATACTTTCTGCTAAAACATGATTACAAATTGAAATTCTAGAAGAAGTAGCGCGGAAAAAATGTTCAAAACCTTCCAATGAAAGAAAAAATGCAGATAAGACAATTGATTTGCACTGCCATGGTTTGTTTTAGTATTCAATTAAATCATTTTACAAACAAGATTACTTCAATAGTCTTTGAAACCACATGCCTCGCCATAAATTGAACTGTTATGGAAACAAGTTGGTGAAATGAAGAAGAAAACTATAACTTTCTTTCGCCAGACTCTTCATATGACTGTACTCACTCAATTTTTTCTTTGTTTATCGTCGTAGATTTATGATGTTGAGACCAAAAAGCAAGTTGTTGTCCTTGCTCCGAAATTTTCAAATCAGTACAACCACAACATAGCCACTTTTAATCCAACAGATGAACTGGTTTTGTCTGACGGTATTCTCTGGGATGTGAATGCAGGAAAGCAGATCTACAAATTTGATAAGCTGAATCAGTCAATCAGTGGGCGTTTTCACCCAAATGGTCTTGAAGTAAGTCTTGGTACCCTCTCTATTACTCTCCAGTATTGATGAGTCCGAATAGAAATTTTCTACAGTTGCAATCCCATACTTTTAAGGTTCAAACTCAAAGCTATTCCTTTCTACAACATTGTTAACCGAGAAACGCGTTTCTGCACTTTCTGGGCATTTTTTGTCACGGACGTTACACTTTTGCACTTTCAAGTGTCATGAAGGGTTGATTATTTGGAGTGAAAAATGTAGAAAAATTCTTAGACATCCTCTCCCTCCGCTCAAAGTTTCATTCATTGAAGTAACCCTTAGGAAGAGCTCCACTGAAAAAGAGATTGTCACAGGCGTTATTTTGGACATGCATTATAAAACAACTTTCTTTAAATTCAATTCTCTCATCAAATAGTGATCCTAATCAAATTTCAAGTGTATGTATGGGTTTAATATATCATACAATCACAAAATATTGATATAATTTATGTCTAGTATAATATCTTCTAAGACAATTTTAAAATTTCCGTTTTTTGTCATCCTGGACACTACATTGTCCATTATATTCAAAAGCATTTCCACAAAATTATTGTCTTTAATCAAAAATAATAATTTTCAAGAATCTATTTTGGTTTTTAACCTCATTTCCGATTAATATCATAAAAAGTTTAATTTTTTTTACTATGAACATAGGTTTTTGACGAAACAGTGAAACTTTTTTGTCCTGAATTCCCCTCAAAAAACATGCGTATTATCATCAATTTGTTGCTAATTTTATTGTCATTGGTATTCCTGCAGATTGTTTCAAACACTGAAATTTGGGATCTTCGAACTTTTCGGTTGCTAAAAACAGTGCCGGCTCTGGATCAGTGTTCTATTATGTTCTCTCCAACTGCCTCAGTCATTTATGCTGCACCTCTCCTGCCGAGGGAACCAGATGATGATATCCCCCTAGATACTTCTTTCAAAACATTTGACTCTTATGATTATTCCAGTATTGGTATGTTCAATTCTTTTTCCATTCACTTTTTTTTTACTGAAGATTTTCTCGTAATGTATCGCTTGACAGAGTGCAAATTAAGCAGTTTGAATCCACAGTTTCAGACTCAAGACACAAACAAAGACTCAAGTCATATAGGTGCATTGTGGTCTTCTTGACTTCAGTACTTTTGTGTAAATAGAGCACATAATCTTTGTAATTCAGTCGAACTGTCCAATTTTTGAAAATTTTTGAACTTTCAAAACTTTACCATCGCTTCTCTGAGATCTGAGAGGAAATAGATCTCACTTTGTGTAATAACTCACAAATTATCTTGGAATTTTAGGCCGGTAGTGAATACAATTTGTCGGCCTCCTGTGTTGTAGTGGTTGTAGCGCTGGCTCTATGATCGGGAGGTCTCGGGTTCGATTCCCGGCCATGCGACCCGAGTTTGATGGTCTGAAACAATAGTTGCCTGGGACTGGTTGTTCAGTAGGGACGGAGGGGGGCCTAAAAAGCGCAGGATTAGCCCTTGTGAGCTATTTGAAGTGGTTAAAAAAAATTCTGCATCAAATAATATCCCCTCGTATTTTTATCTCATTCAAATATTTGATTTGTTTTACAGCTACTATTGATTTAAAAAGAAATATTTACCATATAGCAGTCAACAAATATGATACCAACATTGCAATCATAGAAAATCAAGGCGAATACATAAGTGGCATCGATGAATCAAATGTGAGGATTTATGATGTTGGACGCAGCAAAGATGATGCGGATGAAAATGAAGTTGTAAGTTCGCAAAAACTCAAGTTGAAGCATGCTCTGCCAAAAAAACTGTAATCTGAAAACCTCAGTTGTCAGAAAACAACAAAAACTTGCAAAATGGCATGTTTTAGTCAGTGTTTCCATGAATGAAGTCAATTTCTCACCAACAAAGAGAATTAATTGATTTTAATGTCAGATTTATTAGTTCCGCTTGCACACATTTTTGACATCCAAACAGATCTGTAAGACGGTCGTAGTATCAGAACCACAAAATTGCCAAATTCAGTAAAAAAACAGGGATTCACCTGAAACCTTTCTGTTGCAAGTTTCCATTACTCTTGCAAGTAATGAGAATCTGCCTTCGGGTGCACCTTTAAAGAAATCGTGCATAACGGATGCAAGTTTCAACTGACATTTAGTTATCTAACAACAATTCTCGATATTGCTGACTTTCCACTTTTCCTGAATTTTCAAATGAAAATAGACTCATTATCATTTCCTCAGTATTTCCCGGATTTGTCTTCTCTAGGTGAAGAAAATTCTGCGAAAACTTCGAGCAATAGTACTGGTTTGCTCTCTTTCAAAACAATTGTATGGGAGTGGAGATTTTGAAACACCTCAAATGAGATACGCATTCCTACAGTTTTATTGTCAAATAGTATTGTGATAAAGTAACAGTAGTTAACAGCTCTTTTCTAGCGAGTTGTTGTAAAGAACATTTTAAATAAGTAATAGAAAGCCTAAATCATTGAGACTTGTTTCCAGTTGTGTTCAGTACATTTTAGAGCTATTGAGAAATATTGAAGCTAAATTTCTATATTTTCCCAGGTTGAAGATGAAGAGGAAGACGACTTGGATAATTCTGGTTCAGGCTCCGATGATGATGATGATGACGACGACCAAGGAGCAGGTATTTTCTCTTTTTCTTATGTTTCCACTATCTAGATGTTTTGTGGAGCTCCTATTTTTGTATTGTTTTTCACAATTTTTTTATTGACAGCCATGGACATAAAATTAATATCTGCTGTGGTGCTAGTTAGTAATTCTTCGCAGGAGTCAGGTTAGCTCCAAGAGATTTGTCGGCAAATGGTTGATCTTAATAATCATGAGAACGGAAAAAATTATGAGTTTATTTAAATTTATCCAAACATATTCCCAGCAGAGAAAAAACTTGTGCTCTTACAGGAACTTCCAAATCACATTTGATCAAAATTACCTAAGCAAGATGTCGATGGCAACATTGACAAGAGAGGCTATCGATTGTCCTCCTCAGATCGGGTTCAAATTTGGCAGGGAGTTAGAATAGGGAAATATAAGAACCCATATTTTTGGTTTGCTCCAATGCCCAGCTGTTTTAGAGTAGTGCATTTTTGAAGTTGTTTTTTTGCGTAAGCAACGCGGTCAGTTTAGCCGACTTTGCGCACACCTTTTAATGTTATCTGAGCGGCAGACGAGGCCTGTAAGCTGGTTAGCCTAGTGGCAGAGTACTTGTCTACAACACTGGTGGTCAGGAGTCTGATCCTCACCCAGATGATAATTTTTATAAGTGATTATTTTGTTTCCTAATCACTTTAACACAGCGAATTGAAAATCACCTTGTTAACATTATGCTACTAATTATTTTCTGTATATCTGTCGTCAAACAACCATAAATAAAATGATTAGCATCACAATGTTTACAAGGTGACTTACAATGTGCTGTGCTAAAGCGATTATTAAACAAAATAATTACTTTTAAAAATGTCCTTCCAAGGCCGCAGTATCCCCCGGATATAAAGCCTAAAACAACATACAAAAAAAAGAAAAAAGAAAAAACTTAAAAAAATCTCATTCCTGGATGAGGCATTGATTCCCGGACCATCAGTATCAAAGACGAGTACGCTGCCACTAGGCCAACTGGCTTTCTTGTTGTACCTACCGCTCAGATCGAATTAAAAGGTGTACAGTAGGCTAAACTTGAGCGCGTTGCTAACGCGAAAAAACAGCAACTTTAAAAATGCGTAGCTCATCTCTTTTGATCAGCATCTATAGACGAGTTGAATGCAATAAATCAATGTGCAGGATCCTTTGTATGACAGTAAGTAAGGGCCGGACTCACCAGCGAGGCGCCCTCAAGGGGCCAAGAATACTGGCAACTGCCGTCGTGCACCCTGAAGTTGGACCGTGCTCCTTAACTTCATACTATTGACGCATTGTGAAACCTCTTTATTCCTGCAAGGCTCAGCGGCCGTCTGATAGCCAACAATAGGTTTATCAAAGACTGCGGCAGACCCTGCAGAGCACGAAATTTTGGAACATGGCCATGCCTCCACCGAGTTCGACTGTGTTGTTGCAATTTCCACTAATAGGTAACGCTGGCAGTCATGTACACTACGAGTGATCACCGATTTTTTCACAACCCAGTCGAACAGTGCAGACGGATTACTTACTGGGTGACTATGTCCCTCCCACACCCTGTTACCTCGAAGGGTCAGGGTATTGGAGTTGCTTAGTCATCCACCATCACAATGACTGATATTTGAGTGTCCTCGAATATCAGTCAACTCCGGGGATTGAACCCAGGACCTCAGTGTTGGCAGCGAACTGCCTTGACCACTGTACCAGTGAGGCTGACTCCTTTGTGAGACAGTTTTTCCATGAAAGAATAAAATCTTCTTAGAAGCACTAAAACAGTGCAATCGAGTTTCTTTGTGCGGGAGAAGTCGAAATTTGAAACTGCATCAGGTTCAAAGTTCAAGCATCTTTTTTTGTTTGCCCTTCACAACCCGGCAAACTAGGCAGAGCTTAGTTAAGCTGCATTTGTTTCATTAATTTATTTTGGATAATGGAACACTTACTCAACCTCTTCTCTTTTTCCAGATGCTGTCAGCATCAACCTTCTAAGTGGGCTCAGTGATGAGGAGTTGGATGATGATACAATCTCTGACAGGGACGGATCAGACTCTGAATCCGATGCCCTTGACAACATGGACTTTTGAATTTTCATCCTGTAAGAAGTTTCAAATTGAAATTTTTTAGGGTTTCTTGAGTGTAAATTGAATCATGCCGTACTAGCTTATTTTCATATCTTGATAGTGTTCTAGCCCCTCAACGCTTACCATGGTATGAAGTAATTTTGCATCTGTTTCATTACTTCTTCAGTATAAAAGCTCCGGAATTATATATATTAAGCTGGGATCTGTGATGTTATTACTTAGTTCTACTTCAAGAAATTCTACTAATGCAAGAACGTAGCTTTGTTTTGTGGAATGATTTTGTCATTCTGAGAATAATATACCTTAAAGTAAATACCAACTCCAAGCTATGGCTCAAATGTTCTTTTAAAACCACAATGATCCAAGGGTGTTTAAACAAATTTTAGTTGCTAAGCAATCAGTACTGTTTGTTTTGAAATGCTAATACACTCCGGTCAAGCCACTCTTCTTTTAAATGGACAGCACTATCGGAACAGTGTAAGTTCCTAGTGTAAGCATTGTTACCTCACGTGTCTGTCCATTGCGTTGCTTTGTCAGTATAACTGACGAACATGGCAACAATTCATTTTCGCAACCTCCAAAAACTCCTAGTTGGCTTTCCCTATTTTCCCAGCCTTCCCATTTTTTTGCGGCCATGCAATCATTATCACATCATCAGGAAGTTTCTGCATCCCTGCTATTTTATCACGGGACTGTTTCGATAGCTTACTGAAAACTGATTTAACATCCTTACAATGATCAATTGATTTGAACTAATCAGTCTAGTTCTTAGCAGACTGTTTCTTAACTTCTATCAGTGCCTTTTTGAGGTGCTTTTACATAAATTGGATGATAATGCTCTGAAAATGTATTAAAAATGTGTCTAAGTAATTCACAGCTGTTGGTCCTCACCAACGCAAATCTTGAAAAAATTGAACCTTTTATTAATTTCATTGATTTATTTTGTTTGTGACTTCTATTGTCTCTTTTTAGGATCTAAATCATTTTGTGTGTAAGGACCTAGAAAGTAAAGTCTTGTAAAGCAAGAGTTCAGTTTAGCAACAAATTTGACTACTTTTTAATGTGTGAATCGGTCTTTACAAGTTAATTTCGCATGAGCTGATCGTAGTTGGTAAGAGAGGGAATGTAAAAATTAGGAAGGTTTTGTATATATTTTCTGTTGGACACTTTTCCGTTTTCATAAGCATGAAAATTTTCTTTACAATGATAAGTATCCAATAAGGTTGACATTTGTTTCGGTCAGCTTGCCTTTTCCCAAATCCTCGGATTTAGAAACTTTAAATTTTTTCTTATCCACACATCTCAATATGCCATCATTAATGTTTTTTTTTAAATCGCTACTCCACAAAAAAGCCACAATGATGAACAAGATGAGTTTCTAGAGGAAGCTAAAATGCACTGGCAGATTTTTGAGGCACTATTGTTTGGCAAGAATATTCCTAAGGCCTAGCAGTAACTTATTTTTTTAATGTACTTGTTAGGTCACACATCTTTGTTCACATAAGATTTAAATATATTGTTATTTTTTCAATTTCCCTTATATTTTTCTGTGCTCTAATTTCATAAAGTCAAAACCCCTTGAGATTGTTAGTTTTAATATTGCTAAGACTGTTACGGTAACATTCAGTTTTTGTCTAATGCATTATGAATTTTTTTAAAAGAAGGGAGCTTGAATTTATGCATCGAAAAACATCAATATTTTGGTTGGAGTTACTGCCAGTAATTTTCGTTGTACTAATTGTGTCCTACATGAAATGATGAGGAAATTTGTATCATTATGCTCAAATTTGCATCTTGCCAAGTGGTATATTTTAGTTTATAAATTGAACATAAGAAAACCATTTTCAAAATACCTAAACAAAACCCAGGCACATTTTTTTAGTTTAGAAATTAATAAGTATGCTGATCGCAATCCTCTTTCAGTAAAAAAGAAAGGTTAGATACCAATTCACTGAAGCATTAATGATCATTAGAAAAGATAATAATGAAGAATTTAAGAAAAGGAAAATCAAAACATAATCGGTGAAAATAGTAAAAAATAAAATTTATTACAAAAATATTAAGATGATTACAATATTTCCTTCAAAGAAGGGGTTTTAAATGTTATGTGGTGTATGCTTTACATACAATATTACCTCTAAAAATTGAACCTAAAATCATCGTAAATATAAAGAAATTCGATCACATGCTTAGAAAAAAAGTTGGTACTGAGCATTATAAGTAAAGGCTTTCACTATGACACTCTCTAGTTCGTAAAAAGATAATGGAAAATGTTTTGAAAATAATGTATAAGTGACGATACGACAAATAGCATGCTCACTGGAGTCTTGGATTGAGCCCTGAATTTTTTTTTCAATATGAATTCCAGCTCAATCTATGCTTAGATGGGACCATTTGAATAAATTGGTTTCCGGTCGGTAAAAATAAAAAGGAATGGACAATTAATGAAACAGTAAACCATGAAATGTATTTCTCTAGTTTTACTACCGAAGAATATCAAGAAAAGAAGTTGAAATCGTGAGGGGACAGAAGGTAAGGGAATATTTCTCATGTCATCGGGTCCTGTAATAGTGGTCTTGAAAAGGCAAGATAGGACTGTTATCTATGCCAAAATACATAGAATTTTCATTCTAATCTAAAAAAACTTTTTGAGAAGACCTGATTATTCTAATGTAAAATTGCAGATTTATTTATAGGAGGATAAACAGCAAACAAAAAATTATCACTCAGTCTTTTTTGGTAGAGGAATCATGTGTTCTTTAAATTTATATCCTACACTTGTGAAGTAATTTCAAAATTGGGAGATATTCTGCTTAAGAAGCTTATCCCTTGACAGTCTTTAACTTGTGTTAGGTATTGTTCTTGAAAAAGAGTACATATCTTGAAGTTTTTCAATCAATTCACAAATGATAGAAAAATTAGTTTTATTTGTGCTGAGGAAGTCTACATACATTGGAAGAGACCATTGGAGATAACCTATCTATCAATTTCAGAGATGCATCAAGTTTAAGGGCTAATTTACTGCATAACAGCTATCTTAAATGGAAGCCCAAGCGGTAAAAACCCATGTTTCACCCTGGATCTACTAAAGAGTTACATTTATTTATGTACTTAAGGATATTAAAAGAATCAGTCTTGAAAAAATTACAGAAATATGAATTAGATGACAGGCACACTCCACAGGAAAAAATATCAGTTAAATGGTTGAAAAGGCAGAGAAAAAACATTTACTTACAGATGTTAAATAAAAAATCCCTCAAGAACTTAGCAAACAGTGATTAAAATGAAGTACTCGGGAGAAAACACTTTGGACGTTTGGAAACATAAAAATTTTAATTAAAACATTTTAAGAGGAAAAAAGTTAAGTCATTTGACTGCTCACATTATGAGAGAACTTCCGACAGAAATTCAGATGTAGCCTTAACTGAAAGGCATCCAAACAACTTTCTTGCGTACAACGTGAGCTCTGATGTCAACATCCTTCAAAAATGTATAATATTTGAACAGATGTCCATCCTGTCGTTCAAAAAGATCAAAATAATCATCGCCAAGTCTCCAAACACTCATATTGGCTCCCTGTTTGTGTTCACTTACAACTGAGCAGAGAGCATCCCAAGGATATTGTTCTGTTACATGAAGAACACCTTCCGGAAGAGCTGATGTCAATGTATCAAAATTGTGTTCTTTGCCCAAGACTATCACTGTGTTCTTGGAGAAAATTGCACTTAATATAAGTTTCAATAGCATCTGCTTAGTCACGAGTTTTGATTCCACAAAAAAGATGATGACTCCAATTGCCTTGACAGTTGAGGATACAAAACAATTTTTGACCTGAACAGTTGCAGTGTTTGTAACTTGGCCACAAAAAGAATCGACAAGCTGTTGTTTAAAATCAGGCGCAACAGTTTCTGGGTCTACATCCACCCATACTTGGTTTAAGATTTTAATATAATCATCGTAATCTTTTTTTCCCCAGTTGAGGCACTCTTTATAAGCTGCATTCAGGATTACCTGCATTTCTCCATCGCCAAGTCTCGAATTTTCAAAATAGAGGCTTGACTTAGAGCGAAGATCAAACATGAAGACATATTTTAGGGCGGTAGGGAGGTGTGGTTCACAGCTCGATACTCGGTTATAAAATGGAACAACGCTGTCAAAGATTCCGTGAGAATTAACCCAAATAGTGTCAAAATCAAGTTGAGTCACTGTGGATAAGCATTGGCTGAAAGATTCACTCCAGACTGATGCTGCTATTTTATCAGTGCTACTGTTAGCCATGGCAATACCTTCTTGAATTTTACGAAACGGGACCACAAACAAGACTGGAAGTGTCATATTGATACTCCGAGTTGAGAGAGAGGTAGGAACGGATAGAAAATCGCCAATAATTAAAGTGGCTGACTGATGGTTTCCTCTCGTGGGTGTTACTTGAAAAATTTCTAAATGCATCTCCTTAGCTCTGGATAAAATTTCCTTCATGTTGTTTTCATACTCTTCATTAATATTTAGGCTAGAGTGGGTGATGGAAATGGTCGCTGCTGATAACTGTAACCTTTTTTTGAGTGCAGCGATGAATTTTGAATGAATACCTTCTTGGACCAAAATACATGAAGTGGCCCAAGGGACAAGTCCCTCCGTAAACCATGCTGCATTTACACCAGCGTCCAGTGCGGAGTTGATGTCAGCATTGGAAAATACAACCATTGGGGTTCTTTTGCCAGTGAAATTTTCTGTTGTTGATGGGGAATTGGGATCAGGTGCAGGTTCAGATGCAAGTTCAAATGATATTCTACAATTTTGGGTGCATTCACCTATTATTTCTTTCAGAAGAAGGGCAGACAATAAAGCAGGTTCCACAACTTGGAACAGCTTGACACTAAGGCCATCCAGAAGAGAAGTTATAACCCACCAGCAAAGCTCAAGAAAACTGTCAGGGACACCGATCAATTCATCAAATATACGGTGCATCCCCTGTGGCAGAGACTTTGGTTTACCAAGAGACAGCAACCCCTTAAGCAGTTGAATCCACAAAGTTATTCTGTCGTACGCAGTATTTAGGCTGACACCAAATTCTAGGGCTTCAATTTCTGCCAGGATTTTTTTCCTGTCCTCAATTTTGGTTAAGATGGAGGAAAGGATGATTTTTTTGCTATTAACATCAGTTGCTTGCAGTTGAAGGTGAAAAATCACTGAGGTCTGTTCATTATTTGATTTCCGGGCCTTATCCTTTGAGACTAATCTATGATTACTGAGATATAACAAGGCATTCCTGCTGAAATTTTCAAAATGGGTATTGAAAAAATCAGAACTCTTTGACAGGGTTCCAATCCACTCACTGAGATTGCTGTAACAGGGTTCATCATAGATGAGATTTGTGGTTCCAGCCAGGGGACCTTCGGCTGTTTCATTTTCTGACATAATTGCCGTGTAAGAGAGAGGTAGCTTGCTAAAATGTGTCGTGCAGGGGATTTAGCTCTGAAAAAGGAAATGAGTAGGATGAATTTCATGCAGCTCTTGCCAAAAACGGTGCAAAACAGGGCAATGTTGATACCAGAGTTATGTTGAACATTTTAAACCACACTTGCTCAAAAGATTTAAATCAACAGTTACTTAACAATAAATCAAACCAACGAGTATGTCTTGTATATTTTCTTATACTTCTTGCATGAATGTTCTTTGGGGCCACAGACTTGTGTACTTGACATTAAAAAATTGAACTGGTACTTATCTATCTGTCACATTGTGTATCACGTTCACGTTTTTGCGTTTTCTGCTTTTCTGCGTTATCAGGTTATCACGAATTATTCATTCATACCACTACTTAAACGTAAACTTCCCAACAGCCTCAGATGTTACTTGCATTCTTTCTAATACAAAGAATTATACATCTTATATTAGTAAAATTATCGAATTAAAAAATAAATGTATACCTTGTCGAATGATAATAGATATAATATCAATTATTTGCCCCAATTTGACTCTTAAAAACATTATATAAGGTCTATAGGGGATTTTTAAGAGAAATTTTCACTTTAAAACCTTTGACACCTCCCCAGGATGCCATTTCAAAACAAATATATACCAAGCCTTCTAATTGCTGGTACACCACGTTTATCAGTACTATTATTTAATTTTTTGCACTTTTTTCTCAGTCTCTGCAATTTTCGATTGCACATTCATCTGCAGTAGTGTGTGGGATTCCTAAATTTCGGATATGGTCGTAAGTACTCATCAGTTTTTCCTCATACTAGCTTCACTTTTTGGACCCCTCCATCCTTCCAGAATTGTCTAGCCATTACAGGCAAAGGAAGCTTTGTAGTCAGTACATTTTTCACTAGTTTTTCGGATGACGGCAGTAGTATAAGTAAGTACATTGTTTTTCTAATGGTATGATCCATTAGATATCTCTGAGACAGTATATCTTTACTAAGAAAGTCCATACCAAGTTCCAGGCTCTTAGGTTAGTTTGCTAGGAGTCTTAAGCCTGTGAATAGCCAATTAAGTTAGGGTTGCAAGAAGCAGCTGTGCTTAGTTAATTCAGTGCAGTGCATGTTGTTGTATGAACTCATTGATAGTGACAAGAGACTTCCAAGAAACTGATTGAAGAATTTGCGGGAATTCCATCTAGGCTTCATCATTTACTGCCCTGCATTAAGCTACAGGAGTCCCTATTCTCAGTATGCACCCTTCATTGTGGAACTCATCTCCGCAGACTATTTTCTGTAGACTTTAAACTATCAGTCTAATGCCCCTAAACTGCAACTGAAATGAAATGCAAGCATTTTTGTTACATTATTGGTGTTTGGATCATCAATTAGATCAAGATTCAACAATGTATTTTGTAATTTTACAATGAACAGGATCTACATGACTAAAAGGTATCAACAACCATGGTTTTGACTTGTTTTCATAAAAAATTATTGCTATCATCACCGATCATGAGCGGCAGTACCACTGATTGCTCAACTGCTTTCTCATACTGATTGGTCAGTGCTGGTGTCATAAGCGGTGGAGCATCCGCAGGTGGATTCGGTAACACCGATCAGTGAGCCGTGTTGATTGAGCCACAGCGGTGAATATTTTGCCATAAAGCCTTAGTCTAATGGTATAAAATTAAACTTGCAAATCAGCAATAATGACAATTGAGACAACTATGTCCTGTGATAACAACTGATAAAGTACTTGCCAGTCAAAATATAAAACCGTTATAAAGGCCACTACATTATTTGGTTACTATCATATCTATTTCATCGGGAAGTTTCGACAGTAATTTCACGTTTAAAATAGCTCACAAAAGACCTCGTCGGGGGTATTTCAGCATTAATAAGGTCAAAGAATGTTCAAAGTGGGTATTTAAGCTTTTGCTGTTGATTCAGAAGTCTTATTTGGTCCTTTTTTTGGTCTATTGTTTCAAAATCTTAAATCACCTTTCCAACGCTATAAGTATCAGGTCCTTTTTCTTTTATCCTTCAGCTCCTTTTTCTTTTTTTTCCAGAAGTTTAATTTAATGGTAAAAGCTGATTTGGAACAAATTTCGGAGGTTTACCCAAATGACAATTTTGATTGGGTGGTGAAAGTAAAATGCACAGGTTGTAACACTGATTCTGAGAAGTGGCATGATATTAATGAAAAAAACGAAATTACCTCCGACTCTAAAAACAAAGGAACTTTCCATTTTTCTTTCAAGTGTAAATTTTGTTCTAGAGTAGGTTATCTAGGTGAGTTTGTGTCACTGTCTCTCAAGCATTTTTTTCACTTATCTGCCCTGGACTTACAAATAAATCCAATTCAAAAATGAATGAACTTTCAGAGCACATCAGTCTTGCTGAAATCCATGCTTACAATCTCTGTTCTTCCTTAATTGCCCCCTCAAATTTGTATGTTCATCGAAAATTCCTTTTAATACTATATATCTAATTAACTGTGAGAAAATCAATTTTAAAGTAAGTACAGATATAGGGGATCCAAAGTGTCAAAGAACAAAATTGTGTTTTATGTATTAATTCTTAGGTTGAATTCTTCCAGTATGCTTCACTCTCATTCTTTCTAACGAAATTTCCAAGTACATTTTTGCCAGTTGACTTGGCTGTTTTGGTGTATTAACTTTCCTCCGCAATTCGAGGTTTCAGGAGAGCACCTTTTTTATTAACTCACCAGTTTGTCCTCCGCCTGTAGCTTTATTCATGTAATTGGAGATTAAGGTGACTCTACGGACGCCATATTTTATGTCAGAGGGAGATGCACCACATTGCATCAATTAGTTCTATGTTTCCAGCTACTCGTCATTTTTATCAAATTTTACGATCGCATTTCTAAGGTGAAGAGTAACAAATTTGACAAACAAATTCGACGAAAAAAGTAAGATTTTTTTTAGAGGAAAAATATAGCATTTGAGTGCAGTTTCTATTTCAGTATTGAATGCGATATTTCTCCTCTGAAAAAACCCTGCCTTTATTTAGTTGAATTTGTCTGTCAAATTTGGTAAATAAATTCTTTAGTCTCATGACAACAGAAATGCGATAGCAAAATACCACAAAAATGACAAGAAGCTGAAAACATGGAACTAATCGATGCGATATATCTCATTTCATTCTGACACAAAATAAGGTGGCCATCAAATCATCTTAAAGCAGATTTTTGTTATCCAAGGGGTTCAGTTATTCTACACTCAGTTGCCCCAGATTAATGTAACTGCATGTATGTAACAAGTTACAAAAAAAGGATAAGGAGAAAAGAGAACGTAGTTTTTAATCTATTATTTCTTCGAAACATTTTTTAGTGTTCAAAATGGTCAAATAATGTGTCTCCTGCATTAAGCTCTTAATTCGACGAAGGCTTAATAGAAAGTAATGCACAGTTGTAAACATTTTAGGAAAGTTAACAACTTCCTCTGAGACTAAAAAGCATATGAAAGTATATTCAATTATCTTTAAAATGATAAAATGCTTTTCAACACAACTATCGTCCAATGCAATGCAGCACTTCTAACGTTGAGTCAGTTTTTCACAATGTCAGCAAAATGATTTCAAGTCCTCTCTTAAAGACACCTTTCGCAACCCCATCATCCAAAGAGATATTCCTTTTCTACTGGCAGAATATTCTTTATAAATATTAAGCTTTGAAGTTGGCTTGTTGTTCCTCAAAAAAATAAAATAGAAGCGGAAATTTTGAAACATTAGAATGGAAATAAGTGGTTTCGCAGTTTGGCAATCAAAGTGAATTCTTAAGGTATCTGCAAGCGTAAATTTACTCTCTGTTCAGCCTTCATAACATTCAAGACCCCTGCTTATTCATCGCGGACTCCTTGAGATGGTTACCATTTTCTGGTGAACCTGTTTCATCTGAACTTATGTGATGATCCTCAATAGTTGAAAATTGATTTTCTCAACCAAGTAAACATTGCCCTAATTTACTGCCCCGGAAGATCATTAAAGTATAGGATTTGTTAATGTCATAAGGTTTTATAGCTTTGTTACACCTGTAACCTGTTGCTTATTTTGTGTTGACTAGCTATTTCTCATGAAGGTGCCAAGAAATTAACTGCTGAGGAAAAGAATTTTGTTCCCCTGATCGCTTTTGATTGTCGTGGACTGGAACCGATTGATTTTCAGCCTGCGGTAAGTGTAAGATGTGGTACAACCGCCAACTGAGATATTTTATGTCCAAGATACATTTGAACGGATTTAATTGAAATCAGCCTCACTGCACTTCATGTTGTATAATTTTCCCTCATTTTTTTATTTTTTCGTAGAGAACTACACTCAGTACACTACTTAATACCTTTTAGCTTTCTTTGAATGGAGCTCTTGCATGTGTCAGGAATTTGTGTTTTAAGTACTTCTTGTGTAAAATTTCGAGAGAAACATGACGGTGCCACTGGTTTTCTCAGAAACTTTACATGAGGAGAAGCACTTAAAACACAAATCTACATGTAAGAGCTCCATTTACCATTTATTATGAAGAATATACACAGAAAAATTTAAATTTCAGTGTTGATTGGTTTTCTGTTCAAAAAATAAATCATAAGAGAAATGAAACAAAATCTGATGTACCTAGTTAAACTGATTTTGACCAAATTACTTAATTTGATTAAGAAACATTTTTTTTTTTTTTTTTTTTTTTAAGTCTTTTATTGGGTGTAGGTATTGACCACAATAATGAATTAGGCTATTTTACAGTATGCAGCACGACTATATGTAAAAGAAAAGAAAAGAAAAAAACAAAAACCAATCTATAGATTTGACCAAAATGGTCCCAAGGTAAAACATGTTTAAGGAAGCAGCATGCAGCTTATCATATACCCATGAATTTCGCCAGTTACATTTTTGCAGAAGAAAATGTTGCTTGATTTGTCTTGCCCTTAACGGTTTACTAAACAAATTCTGTTTATAATGGTATTAAATGGTTTAGACTATTATTCACTGTGTCTGGACTTCTAGCAAGAACTCAGATGAGTCTCTCATGCATACTCTCTTCACAACTTTAATTGTGCACCAAATGAAGTCAAAGATAAGTGTTCATCATTGTTTATTTGACTCCTTTTTTTTCAGGTTGGATGGGTTGCCGTTTCTGATGAAGGAACCAAGTTTCAAGACGTATCACTCGCTGATGGTGAATGGTGTGATTATGATGAGGCTCTAGGTTCACCAGTCGGAATCTACAATATCGAGCATAAATTTACCCGCGTTTAAACATATAAATCCACGATCATAATAGTATCAGTGGCTCTTTAATAAGCAGGAACTTGTGTATAGTTTAATTTATCGAAGAGTAACTCTCAAAGACTTCTTAAAGCCTTTTTTACTTAGTAAGCTGTGTTGACATAGTGTCGTTTTAAGTACATTTTTAAAATATTTTTTTTTAATTAGTGAAAATATTGCTTTGATCGTTTCTGAAATGAAATCACCCGAGCTATGCTATGCTGTGGGTATGTTTTAAGTTTTTCATAGACTCCTTTCTCTTGAAGTGCTGTTAAGTTAAAGAAATGAGTCTAACGGAAATGATGTCCTCCGTGGTGCGGAACAGTGTTCCGACACTGGCGCGGAGTAATATTCCAACTTTGCCAAGAACCAATATTCCCAACTTGCCGCGGCCCAATATTCCAACCATGCCACGGCCTAATGTTCCATCACTGCCACGGAAGGACAACCCAAAGAAAAAACGACAACCCAAAGTTGGGCCAAATGGTGAAGAGCCTCCCAAGAAGAAAAGGAAACGAGGTGTAAAAAATGAGAGATTCTACAAGAGGAATGAAGTGCGCATTGCTCGGCTGAAAGGACAGCCATATGTGTCCTACACCGGCAAGCTTGTTGAGGGTAAGACCATTCCAAGAGTCATTGTCTGTAAGTGCCGCTCGAAGTGTCATTCCAAGCTTCAAGAGAAAAATATCCATGAGCTGTGGAATCATTTCTATTCGATTGACAACAAGAACGCTCAAGACACTCACCTTCAAAACTGGATTGAAGTGCGGGAAATCAAAAGGAGGAAAAGGAAGAAGCGTATCCCTCTAGAGATCAACCTCGTCGAAGGCTCTCAGCAACTTAAATTGGGAAGTGAAATCGACCAGAGTGAAGCTGATGAGGTCAACATTGACCAGACTGAAGATCATGAAGACTATGATGAAGAAGAAGAAGCATCGATCTGCACTCGGGAGCACCCGGCAAACTTACTTGATTCTGATGGTCAGTTAGTTGTACGAGATGAGTCACAACTTGAAAGTCCAACAACTTTTCGGAAAAACTACACTTTCATTTACAATGTACGGGTGAATGGCAGAATTACTCAGATCTGCAAGAATGCATTTCTGCAAGTCTTTGGTGTGACTGAAAGTCGAATTCGGCGCATTTGTGACTTGCTTGTCCACAGCAAAATCCCGTGTGATCTTCGTGGCAAGAACCGTAGCGTCAACACCATCGAGCCAGACGTCCGGGAAAAAATCCACAGTCACATTTTAACTTTCCAAGTTCGCGAGATCTTCCATGAAGGCAGATTGAAAAAGTACCTTGACCCAGGACTTAACATTGTCAAAATGCATGACATGTTCCTTCGTGATAACCCCGAGCTGCAGAATAAAGTTAAGTACAGCTTTTACTACCAATACTTCAAGGAGAACTTTGACTATGAGTTTGGTCAGCCACAGGCGGTGGACCAAACCAATCAGCCATACGAAAGCGCGCAGCTACCTCCTACAGTACAGATGCCTTCTACAACAGCTGTAAGTGAGACTAATCATGAGCCGCCTGTTGCACTTCCACCCGAGTTGATGGCGCTCAAGAAGAGAGCTAAAGATTTCTATGAAGCCCTGAAGAATGCAACAGATAAAAAAGACTACGACACTTTAGCATTGGCTTTCAACTACATTCAGAACTTCCTCGTCCCGCAGCACCATCAGCCTGGCTTCAGTTACAACAATTACTACTATCATCAGCAACAGCATGACCCAGCCATGCTTGAGTGGACTAATCATCATCCTAATCATCAGTGAACAGCATTACTCTGTTTATTTGTACATCAACTTGTAGGAGGTCTCTTGATAATGCTTCTTTGTCTTTATGAGAGGACATCATTCATAAGCTTTTCTACTTTCTCAGCAATCTTTCCTCAAATAATCAGTTTGTACAGTACCCTCAACTCTCTTTAAGCAATGAGTCTAGAGAATTCTAACTTAGTTGGACAGATTAATTTCTTTGGAAATATGTCATAAAGATTAAATTTTAGTTGTAGTGTTTGTGGACTATGCTAAATTTGTATTTCTCGTATTATCAGAGATTTAACCGGCAGTGTTTTTTTATCAAAGGACACTCCAGCACTTTTAGTGAACCTTCTCTTTACGACAGTATTTAAGATGAAATTGATATTTGATAAGATTGCATATACTTATTAATAGAAAAAAGGAGAAAAAAAAAAAAAAAAAAAAAAAAAAAAAATGTAAATCTTTGTCAGGAATTTTTGGCCCATGAATTATCTGGGCATAACAAGGAGAAGGACATTTGGGTCTTTAAATGAATGAACATCATACATCATGGCCAACATTTTGAAGAAATTGAAATTTTTTGGTAGAAACAGAAGTAGGGCATTTCATAAATTTGAGAGTTCTAAACTAAATTCTGAAGAGCCCAAATTTAAAGAATTTGACTCTTCAAGCCTCTTCAAACCGGGAGGTGATTCTCCCAGTCATCATTCACTCTCAAGTGCTCAGAGATGGATTCGAAATAGTGTTCTGGTTTCTACATACATCCTTTGGGGGACACCACTGGATTGATGTACAATTTTTCAAGATCCTTAACACATATTCAGGCCTCTCAAATTTTGAATAGAGAACTCAAAAGTGAGATGCTTTTTCAAAAATTCTGCAACAATGCTGTATGTATTCTCCCAAAAAACTGATATTTCCCCCCTCCCCTCCACCGTTTAACATCTAGCAGTATTGGTGGAGAAAGCAAAGCTTTTTACATATTCAGATCCTGACCCCAGTCCTAGATCTACTTTTTTATCCGGGTCATTTTTCAAATTTGCTTCCATCTATTTTTAAGCTTAATTGTTGTGTCATGTTTCATCAAGAATTTATCATTAACTCAGTATGTCAAAATACATTTCTAATGATATAAAACTCTCAGAACATACCAAATGTCAGAACATCATAGCCTCCTGATGGAGGACCTTGAAGCTCTTTTTTAATTCCTTAATTGCCGAGTATTCAAAGAATACTTACTGAATGATGCTTTATCACATTAATGGTAAAAGGCTCCATTTTTTTTCTTTTTTTAATTGAGTTTAAACATTTTTTAGCTTAGTTTTGTACATTAATCCTTCGGTATAGTTTTTGACTCCGCCTTGATTCAACTAAATTTGAAATTCAAAGTAAAGCAAAGCCTGCCACCTTAGGTGTCATTAATTCACAATTAATATCTGTCAGTGTTTTAATTTAGGTGTCAACTTTTTCTGCTGCACATCAACTTGAAAGAGAAGATATTTATCTTTTTCTTTTACGCAATACTGATGGTTATTTGGCGAACTCCCAAGTTTTTTCCCTCCTATGAAAAAAAGTAAAATGGTCGTCATGGACTGGAGTACATTTTGCAATAAGGAACTACTACATATCTGTGGCTCATCAGTGGAAGTACCAATCTGGTTGGGGAAACCATATTGGTCGTTTCTAAAATGAGACAAAAACGATTGTCTCAGACTGCAAAATGTAGTCCCACCACGAATCTGCATTCGAACTTGATAAATAAACAGTTTCAAATTTAAGATGAATGAAATTTGTGAATCTTCAAATTTTAATTCACGCAAATCAATGTCAGTTGGAATGTTTACTCATCAAAACAATGACACTTTTTAATATTTTTATCAAATTTTGTGGTAATCATTTTGCTTTTGCCTACTCATGTATTAATTGAACTCAAATCCCCAGTAGTTCTTAACTGTTAAGGGCCTCGGACATTAGCCTCAGTTACTGGTATCAAAACCATTTAATTGGTTCCAAACAAAGCAAATTGGAATTTTACTTGCACGTTGGATTGTCACTATTCCTTAAAACTGACAAAATGAAAATTATGCAATTGAGTTTCAATTTTCTTAGTTGCAATACTTCCGTGTAATGTAAGAGTAAAACAATCATCCAAGACGAACTGAATTTATAAGCAAGAAACTTTTTAAAAGAAAATCACGTTAAGTTGAGAAGAATTTACTAGGTATTCCCTTTTAAATTATTTTGTCGTTCCATTAAGGTTAATCAGTGTAAAGTTTATCAATAAATTAATATAATTTTAACTTCAAATTTTCATTTATCTGGAAATAGACACAAACTTGTTATTATGCTCTGTCATAACAACTGCTTCATTATCATTGCCATTGTTTCGTGACTGGTATCCAATCCCTGTAACATGAAGACTTTCAGTCTTTTTTCCTGATCTGTCTTTAAGCTACTCAATTTTGTGGTAGAGGTAATTCCGTTGTCTCTACATACGTTGACTTTGGTTTAATCACTATATAACCGTAAATATGGTTGCGCCTAGCTTTCATCGTCAAAAAACTCTCAGTATTAAAAAAATGTTCTGTTTTACTTTCTGTGTTATTATTTTTATCTGAATCTTAATACAAGTTCCATAGTGTTGGTCAAAAAATGTGTCATTTTTTCTTCTCCTTTACTACTACCTATAACATAAAAGCCAGTAGAAAACTAATGTAAAAGCTTGCATCATATTTTTGCTCTACAAAACTTTGGGAGAGAAAGTTTTCGCCCGAATTTTATCGGCCAGTTTACATACGGCTGAAAACATCAAGAAGGTCAACTTTGTCATTAGATTGTGGATTACTGGTTTGCACCATTAAGGAACAAAGGATGGCTCAAGCCTGCTGGAAAAAAAGCATCGCACGTACAGCTTGAGGTTAGAATAAGATTTTAAAAGTCAAACCCAGAGATGAGGGTTCGTAACTTGCAGTTGACCGTAGCCGGCAAAATTAGGGCCTAGCGACAAAGTCAGCAGAACCTTGCAATGATCTTTTTGAGTCAACTGAAACTATTGCCAAATTTTGACGTGGTAAGAAAACCAAATGAAAAAAAGAAACTCATTTTTAAAAATAATAATATATATTTTATAATTTACATAATAAACAAGTACATACGTTGTAAAGAAAACTAACAGGCAACCGTAAAAAGTTCGATGAAAGGTAAAAACAATTCAAATTAAAATGGATAACCTAGAAACTCACAGATGATGATTGGCAGAGAGCGAGCTGCTGAAGTCTTTGTACTTGAGTTAAGGAAGTTTCATGGAAGAACGTCACCTTGTTGAGGTGCTACTTTGAAGATGATTAGGTGCATCTGCAAAAAGTGACATCAGTTTGTATGCTTCTGCGACTAATACTCCAATATCAGAGTCTGTCCAGTTACTTGTGGGCAGGTTCTGTAGCATCAACATCAGACCCTGGGAAGCAAATATGTTTACAACATTCATCAGCCGATTATAAGAAAAAGTGTGACATATTAGACAGATGTGTATATGCAACACTATGTTATTTATACATGACAACGATTACGGTTAGTGACACCTTGAATTAAAATTAAAAGCCATGTAGTGAATTTTTAAATCCTTAAACATCCTTCAATTTTGGGAAAATGCGGAAATGTATTTAAAGTTCCTGAGAACTGATTGATTCATTGAAGACTGTTAGAAACATTGCTCTGTATTTCTTTCCTTAATGAGGTTCCTGAAATGCTCATTGGGCAAGAGAAACAATAAGAATCTGTATGAGACCTTTCGCATCAAAAAAAAACATTTGACGCAGGAACTTTGCCAACTGTTGTTGCAAAACCAATTCATGTACGGATTATTGCATTGTTACTGTGGTTAGTTCTCAAGTCCCACGACAACTAGACACCACGGACAAATTAAGTTAGATTTTGCAAAGCAGTATTTGTCAGCAACACAGTATTGGAAAATTTTTATTACTTTATGTATTCCAAGCTTTAACTGTTAAAAACAGAAAAACCTTAGTATTTACCATACATCCCTTAATTCAATGCCATGACTTGGCCATTGTTATTAGGATAAGCTCAGCTTGATCATGGTCAGTTCTCTATAATGTCTCCTTTTAAATGAGAGCAAGATCAACTCGATAAGTTGCTTGGTTTTTTAATTATATCTTAAATTCAGATCATTTTGGGTCGAACAGCGTATTTGCCGACAGCCAAAAAGTTAATTCTCATAGTATAGTCTTCAAGTATACAAGAGGTATTCTATTACAAGGTTGGATGGTTTTTAATTACATTCCCTAGATTTTCCTGATAATACTCTTGATTGGTCGAGGATCCTAATACATATTAACGCTTTTTTCTTCATATTTGCTGCTCAAAACTTGCGAAACACTCCCAGAAGTGATTGGTTTCGTGTTTTCTTTTGGTAATCTCATCAAATCAATGAACTCAGGACTACAGAAACTTCCAATAACGTGATCATCATCAAATGATCACTCATATGTGAAAAAATGGTAGAGCCAGCTCGTATTAGAGTTCATGTGAAATAAGTTTACCCACTTCTAGACTGTGACATAAGTATTAGCATTTTGATTCTTGCAATTGCTTTCAATGTTGAACTGATGTCACAACTGTGCTGCAGTCTAAAAGTGCATAAACTAAAGCAGTGTAAACTCTAGCATTAAAATCACGTGCTTTTTTGAAAATAGCAGTAAAATTCATGTATTCTTTTAATAACTGCAGGGCATTTTTCATGTTTATCGCGAAATCACAACAGTTTGAGAGAATAGGACAGAATCAGAGGTGCAGAAACTTCCCAACCATGCGACCGGCCGTTCACGTGAAATGGGGGAACCCATGTGAACACGAGAAAAATGGGGGAACCCATGTGAGCACGAAAAAATTGGGAGAACCTTTTTTTTTCTTTTTAGGGGGAACTCGACTGTTGAGGGCACTACCTTGAGGGAACCTAACCGTCAAGCACGCTAGTTTAGAGGGAACCCAACTGTCGACCGCATTACTTTATATGTCGTTCAAAATTCTGCGAAAACTTGAAATGGTGGAACCTAAATTTATTTGGGGGAACCCTTGGAAGTTTCTGCACCCCTGGACGGAATCAAGTCATAGCTTTGACAATTTTGGGAAAAAAGAGGTTCTAAAATGGGAGGGCTAAGACCTTACTGCACTCACGTGAGGACTTCCACTTAATCCTGCATTACTACTCGATACCTACAAAGTTACTACTTTGTTGCAATGTTTCATTTAAAATGGAAGCAAAATAGTATACCTGAAAATCTTGCTCTGCGAGCAGATCTTGTTGCCAATTGAGAAGGAATGCTGCACATACATACAACTGAAATAAAGCAAAGGAGCTTGATTCAGCTAAGTAGGTGTCCCATAATCTAATTGAGCACCGGAGAGGGAGCTCTCTTGTTAGAAGGTTGTTCATCCATCTAAACGAGAACTGGAGATAATCAATACCATGTTTCTGAAAGTGTGCATGGAGTGTACCTGAAAAGTAAAGCAATCTTGAGGAACCTGAACTTCTTGTATAAAACCAATGGCAGATATTTGATCAAGGTTTGGGGAGAGTTCTGAAATAGGGACCATCAAACATGGGTGATTTTATTTCTACAAACTCCCCTATTTGGACAAACAGGTAGTAATGGTCTCAGCGATGTTGCTTTTTGTCTAGGTAGCTGTTCCTCTGAGTAACAAGCAAACTTGAACCTGATATCAGCCCTTCTTCTGAGCCCTCCTCAACTGCCTCTGTCTTGGAAAAATCCAAAGCTAATACTGATGGACAACCGGTCCTAAGTAAAAATATTTTTCATTTAGAATCAGAATAACTTCATTTCTCGTTGCCTGATCTTCTCTCATATTTTATTTTTCTAACGGAAAGCTAAACTACGGAAGGCCTTAAAACTTTCTGTGAATTTGCCCTAGGTTTGTAGGAATATGCTCACAAAATTTCACGTTTCAATGTTACTTAGTTTCCTGTTAAAAAAATAAAACATCAGAGAAAATTGGTTTAGAATAGTTAGGCTGATTCTGTTAAATCCGCCTAATTTCACCCTGTCAACAGGGTTGCCACAGAATTTAGAAAATGAAATTTCCTGACACATTTTGATAAAATTCCTAAACTACTGAAGATATGCTAGATGATTGATAAGACATAATTTGAAGAAGTTTTCGGGCAAAATTCAATGTTCAAAACGTCAAACCCATTCTAGCGAGCAAATGAAGGCAATTTAACAATTCTTTACTTCGTCATTCTCTTTGACATTTCTGGCTTATCCCTGACTGTTTAAAATTCCCTGACATTCCCAGGTATTCTGGTGACAACCGTGTGCCAATATGAATATCTCCTTTGAACAAACGAGATTTAGCGGAGCAGTGGCAAAATGTTTTCATCCTTGGCTACTATTGCATATTCCACGATCATTTGCATTGAATGGACAGACATGGGAAAAAAGAAACTGCAATCGAAGCTCAAGAAATCTAAACTGCAGATTACTCTCCTCATAATGGGACTGCATTTTGCAATTAGGAACTACAAATTCTGGCTCTGATTAGAAACAATGTATGTGCAGTTAATTTCTCTATGCACATAAGCGTTTTTATGGATGAGCCAGAAATTGTAGTTCCCAATTGCAAAATAAAGTCCAATTATGATTTTGACCTCGTTGGCTACGTCATCAGTTGTCGAAGCTGGATGGTATTTTCATTTTTGCAGCGGAGCTAAGTGCTGGCGACTGCCAAGTGAATGTCAGACAGTATGATCATATGTCATTGATCAAATATATTTGTCTACAAGTTGCAATCTTAAGGCACTTTAAAACATTTTAGAAGCATTTTTGACTGAAGTTTGAACAGTTGCATGATTTCTGATTCAAGTTCAAATAAGAACATGGTTTGGAGATGCATCAGGAGCTAGCGTTTAACAGTGTGATTGGTCCATTTTTAATTTTGTCAAAAAGCGTCGCTGTAATTTGTCAGGAAAACTAAAAATTGCAGCTTTGGAAGCAAAACTTTTGAATTTTTGGCTGTATCTTAAAAAAAAAAAAAAAAAAAAAAAATGCTGCAAACAATCAATACAAAGTTGATAAGTAATAAAAGAAAAGAGACGTACCATCTATTCGTTGAATAAGTTCTTTAAGTTGATTGACCTTAGTTTGAATTCCTAGTTGGGCGAAAATGTAATTGTCTTGAATTCCATCCAAAAAATTTGACAAGCACCAAAATGAATCTGCTTCAACATTGTCCCTCTGCTCTTTTGGCAAAGAGTCGACTTCTAATGCATCAATATCACCACCTATGGAATAAAAATTTTAAAGAAATTTAGAGGAGAGGGAGAGGAAATTTTATGTTGGAGAAAATTGAGAACATAGAGTCAAAAGGTGAATTTTTTCACATGCTTTCAACATAATCAGGTATTGAATTGATCAAAAAGAAAAAAATAGAGTTACAATCAGAAGACCGGCCGCCTTTGCTGCTGACAGAGCTCTCCAGTGTTTTAGGGTGAACTGCAGGCCCCAACATGTGAGAAAGGACAAAAAAGGGAAGGGATGGACAACACATTTCAATGGATTCTTATTTATTTACCTGGGGGTAGAAGTTCTTGCAGAAATACTACATAAAATGGGGTTACAAGATCATTGATGCCTTGAACATAGCCAGAGGCTGGATGTCGGATCGCCCATATGAATAGGATACGTTCAAACATTTCTTGAACAGTCTTTTGTTGAAATAATTTAACTAGAGCACTCATCCGAGGAATGTCGATATGGATCTGAAATTTAACAACAGAAGTAAAGGAATAAAATAGATTGATTTGAAACTGCAAAAGTTTTTTGTTCAGTTTTAAAAAATTAGGGTTATACAGTCAAAGTCATGAGCAATGGAAGAGCTAATAAGGTAGTTCATTAAACCTGGTAGCTGTGGAGAGAGCTAATCTGAGGGAAAATGAACTCTTCAAAAAAAGAGACTACATAATTGAAATTTTTGCCATGGAATAAAACCGGCAAATCACAAGAAATGTTCATCACCGCTCATTCATGAATCTTGAAGAAACACGCGTCAAGGTCGGAAAAATAAAAAATTGGATTTATTTATGAAACACAGCATCAAATTTGATTCAGCATTTGATTCTTGTATTGAATGAAATACTTTTGTTTTCTTCCCTGTTGCATTTTTGTTCCCTTTCGATGCAACTGTCTTAAAACAAATTATCTTGAAGATCTTGATTTCAAAGACAACCAGTAAATTTGAAAATGGTTAACACAATAAATTACTGACCTGTCTGTAAGTGTCTTGATAATTTTCATCCCTGTCTGTGTCATAATACTGTTTGATAAAGTTCCAATACTCTTGCCGTTTGCGCTCTAAAGTTGGCCGTCTTCTTTCTGTGCTGGCTGGCAGATATCCCTGTACACAACGAAGATTTTGACATTTAACAAAAAAACTGGACATGAAGTCAAGAAGATGTGTCGCTTAAAATAAACAAGTTGATACTATTTCACTTTGAACAGTTTCAAAGATGTATTTTGGTGAATTTTTCTAAAAAGATAAAACATTATTGGAAATTTTAAAACACAACAATAGAGATACATATTTTTTAATTTTAGCTATCAATGTGATAAGCCTGCTCCCTAATTAGATTCATTGGTCAAATTTATTATTCTTTGGATAGAAATAATTACTTAAATAATTATCATTGATACTAATTAAATAGTAAAATGCAATATATATTTTAGTGATAAGTTTTTTATACAGTTCCATCAACAAGTAGATTTTTTTACTGAACGAAGGGGTGAGATATACTCCTCACATAAGGGAGAAGTTTCCACTACAAAACGTTTGGGTTACACTTACCGCTAATAAACGCCACGTCATTGGCCTAACTTCAATTGGAATACCAGACCAGCTGAGCCTGCGGAGTTCTTTTAGGTCTAGCAATGGAGATTCTAAGAGAGTGTTAAATTTGGCCAATTTGGAAGTATTGCTTTCGCTATCTGAAAATAATGTGATAAAAGGTGGTATTTCTAAGCTTATGAGACTTTTATGGGGCCTTTCAAATATTAAGCACTGTATTAAGGCAAAAGGGATTTATGCCAGCTTAAAACCCTGTTACAGGAAGGTGGAAAAAAGGATCATAAGTAGAAGAGAAAGTAAGGTAAGCAGAGAAAAGGCTTAAATTTTTGATGATTGACCTCTTAGGAAAAGTAACAAGAAGTAATTTTGAATTTCACATTCTACATTCTCTGTAGTGCTTTGGTCCATGGGACCTGGTTGGACTACATTTTGCAATTGGAAACTACAATTTCTGGTTCATTTGTAAAAACACATATGAGCGTAGGGAAATCAATGTTACATAGTTTATTTCTAAACTAAGCCAGAATTAGTAGTTTCTAATTGTGAAATGCAGTCCAGTTGAATCCCTACTTTTCGGCCTGGTCTTTGCTAAGTGACCTGACTGACTTTAGAGACGACAAAACGTCTCTACCTAAGCTTACGTGAACAAGTAAATTTCAGTCAGTATTTTTGTAAAAACCAACATCTTTTTGCCTGGCATGACATGACAAAGATGCAACAATTCATGGAATGGAACGCATTAGGCAGGAGAAGACCAAAGCAGTGCAATTACAGTGTTTTCAGAATACACTTTACTTGATTGATTCCCTTTATAATTAACAATATCTTGCAAGAAAAGCAAAAACTATTTGCTACTCTACGCAATTTTCCAGATAAACACGGAGATGAAAGATTTTCATAAGACTGTAATCGCGTTAATTCTCTTCAGCTAAAAGCAATCCAAATATTAGCTTTGGCCTGATTGAAGACTGATAGAGATTGGGAGATTGGTGGACTTAATTCTCAGAAAAGAGAGACATTAACGTTGAATGTAGATCGTAATATAACTTTGGATACAAACATTCGAAAGTACATCAAAATTTTTTCATCTTTCAGCTGATTCTTCGGCACACATGCAAATTTTTAATACCAAAAGCGTGATACCAAAAGCGATGATTATCTAGTCAATGAAAGCTCCTCTATTACTATGATAATTTGAAGATTAAAAAATATCATTCAAGAGGTCAATACTGGTGACTCAGGTGCAATAACATAAACCTTAGTACAATAAGTACTTAAAATTTACGCCAAACCTGAAAATAAAATGATTTCTGAGTGATAGAGGAAAAGTTTTCTGGTTTCTGGAACAAATTCCCTGATTTTCCTGAATTTTTTCATTTCCTCATAAATCGCAGTTTTTTCGATTATTCCCGGTCCTAAACACCATTATTTAAAAAATTACAGGCTTATTTCAACAGCAGTGCTCATGTTCAGATTATTAGCAATGTTCAGCAGACCCTATTTTTCCATCCTTAATTTGGGTGCTGGGTGCGAGATGTGCACTCTTGGTTTCCTTGTTTCAGAATATCAGTCGCTAATTTATGTCTCAGAAAGGAATCTAATGGGTGAGTTTCCTGAATTTTCTATAAAGAACATTGCGGGGGCATTTTGTAAAAATTTCAATGAACTGCACACATTCACTTTTCTGACGATGAATGAAACATGAGCGGAGATTCTGAAACACTGCGACCAGGAAATGCCCTTCTCACACCCAGCTTCTCTATTGTGACACAGTACTGTGATAATTGGACACTAGAAAATTTCATTCTTGATTCAAAATTCTTACTTTGAAAGTTGAGTTTGTGATTTTGGTTGAGAGGACGCCTACTCGAGGAATCAGAGCTGTTGGTTTGAGATTTGCTATTTGAAACTATTTCTGCAACAAATCCAAAGGAACAAATGAGCAAACATTAGTTTTGAGGAAGGTGATAGCAATATTTTGATATACTATGAATACTCATTTTTGAGCGCTGCGCAGTTCTGGACTTGATCATCTTTCAATGAGAGATGCATTTACAAAAACATTTTGGATTACATACCCTTTCATTGAGCGCACTCTATAGCTACTCCCAGGAGAAACTTAATCTGGGTCCTTTTTTGGCGACCTAATTTCTATCATTCTTTGAACATGATTATATCATACTAGTTGTTCCGTCGTAAAGTCATGATTAATAGTCTGTTTAGCATGGAGTATCCAGGATCTTCCATACCATCTCATCCTTAATGCAATTTTTTTCTGGAAATACTAGCTAATCTACTTCAGAAATCCATCCCTGTTGCCTCTAAAATCTACTGGGTTGGCTATTTCATCCGCCAATCTTCATATTAGTGGGTAGGCTACAGTAATTTTGACGACTGCATAATAAATCCTCTTTTATTTCTCTGGCGATTTTTGGGTCACAAAAGGCTTACCTCCAAAGGTCAGGCTGAGCCCTCTTGAAAATCTGACAGTTGATGCAGCAAGGTGAAGAGAACTTCAGATTACTTACTTGTGTGCACAGATGATATTGCAGGCACTGAATTTGACTTGCTGTACAGGTACTGGGATTCATGAGACTTTTTGTGATGGTTGATGACATCCAGAGCTGCTGACTGGGCAGCTTGTTTAGAAATGTGTACGTCTTGAGATGGAAAGAAGAGAGAATGATGAATAAATGGATTAATAAAAGGTGACCTGATCAACTATCCAAAAAATTGCATCTAAAATTAGCTAGCATAAACAATAATTGAACAGAAAGGTTTAGGTGTTTTTTTTTTATTTTTACCGCAGGGTGCCACTTGAGGGGAGGGGAGGGGGCAAGGGAGACCACTTGGCACAGCAACGAGGAAGGAAAAGAAAACAGGAAAATTGTTAAAAGTAATTAGGAACTTAAACGTTTCCAGGACTGGGTTAAATTATTTGATGATTTCACCTAATTATGCGACCGCTGATACACATTACATCACTTGAAAAAGGTAGGGAAAAGGAAACTTGTCAATGTTTGCCTCGCCCTGCAAAAATCTGAAATTAAGCCCCTGCTTTTTTATACAAATTGACTGTGCGAATGGACAAATTGACAAAAGGACTGGGTTACATTATTTGATGATTTCACCTGATTATGCGACTGCTGGTACACATTGCATCACTTAAAAAAGGTAAGGAAAAGAAAACTTGTCACTTTTGCCTGGCCCTGCAAAAATGTGAAATTGTGTCCCTGCTTTTTCATACAAATTAGAGTTTCAAAATGAACTCTGATGAATTTCAGTGCAAAACTGAGAGTGGCAGAAAGTTCAGCTCAGGCAGATCTGCATTGGGATACTGAGCTGGGGTCATGCTGAGAGATCTGTATCGAATTGTATCTAATTTGACCTCATCAGCGAGTCACACTCCATCAGTGAAAGAACTCTCAGTCACAAAACACTAAAACACATTAAGTACAGCTCAATTTGAGACTCTAATTCTAAATTTTGTTTTATTCTGCCTTTGATTCCTCCATAGAATAATACCGACTCAGCATTACTCTACCATCCGGTTACTAACAGTATTCATGTCATATTTTAGTGTTTTTCCCCCATAATGGAAAACTTAGATATGATTATTTTAAAGTTCTGGGGTTGAAAAAACCCCTAGGAATGTTTTTAATCTGTAATGATTAAAACATCTTTAATGATGATATGCACTAATATTCAGTGATGAAACTTACTGGATGACTGATTTGTTTCCTCATCACCTAAGTCCCAGGCATCACTCACACTCTCTTGGAAGTCTTGAAATGACATCGTTGTTGATGAGCTTGAGTGGTGGTGGGAACTTCTTGATTCTTTCACTGGGCTAGGCCTGGATAATAATAAAAAATAGAGCAAAAAATTGATCTATGGCTTCAGCAGCAAGTTTGATAGAAAGTATAGTGCACGCTGTGCCTAATTTTACAAATTTGGTAAATTCAAAGGTTGATTACAGATCAGTTTTTTTAAATTTTTTGGATACCTTTTTTGTCTCTAAAAATTTCCTTCACTGTTTAACTTTTTCCATTAACCTTACTTTCTTCAGAATAGAAAACAGCTTTTTCAAAACATTTGTGATTAATGTTTGCCTAACAATCAGTCTTAACACCTATGCAATATTTAAAATTCTAAAAATTATTCCATGGTGCTGGATTTAGCATTTCTACACTTGCATTCTTACTTAATCATGAAACTTTGGCTTCATATTTTTTTTAACTCAATGTTAAAAATGAATGTATAATCAAATCTTACCGCAAGGCAATTCCGGGCACAGTTTTCATGTTCTTCTTCCAAAAGGACGATTTACCACTATGATCAGGGGACCCCTTATCTCCAAGTTTGTTATCCATTGCTAAAGAGAGAGGTAATGACTTTCTTCATAATCGACTCATGATGCGATGAACTGAAAGGTAAGTAGGAGAAAATGAATGAATAGAACCCAAAATAAAGAAGGTTGTAATTTCAATGAAACTACATCTAGAGCTTTACCTAGAGAGAATTCTTATTTTGCATCAGGCATGGGACAGATGTACTTGATCTGCCCAAGATATAACTTTCGTTGCAGTCAGAGCCTCGTCTGAAGGTGATCTTGCCATCAGTATTGTTGCAACACGATTGTACCATTGAAATTCAAGTTCATGCATTTTTTTAACATTCAGAAACATTGTCATTGGCATTGGCGGATTAAGAAGTTGACGAAATTGTTTTCTCTCCATTTAAAACTTTGGAAATCTATCGTTTCTTGAAGGCAGGGGTGCAGAAAGCTCTTAACCTTCCCCACTTTGTAATTTGCTTTCGCCAAATTTTGCTGTTTTGCTATAATTGCACCTCTACACAGGCCCGCCACAAGGGGGGGGATACTGGATCCTTGGTACCGGGGCCCGTGACGCAGGTGACAAACCACTACGAATTCATGTGTAACCCTTGTCTCGTAGGGAAAAGTGAAAAAATTACCCTAAAAATTCCGCAAAAGGTGAATAAAGTTTCAAAAACACGCTAGGGCACTATAAAATTTTTCTTACTTTTTTAGAGATTTTCAAGATTTTGAGTATATGTAGAATGATATTTTTAGTAACTGTGTTTCATTTTCTTCCGTTGTCGGATGCTAAGAGGCTCCTTTCTGGGCATCCTCGACTTCAATGGCTTAACTCCCTTGCCATAGATGTACGAAAGGGGAGTCCAGGGGGGCCCGGCTCCTCATAGAATTGAAAATTATCATCTGCCCCCTCAAAAAAAAATTTATAGATGTTTTGAATGCAAAAATTCGAAAGTTTTTGGTGCTGAAAGTAAACAAAAAGGCGTAATTATTCTGCAGAAATTGATGGAAAATCTCCATCATAAGAGCTTCATAATGCGTCCAAATAGATTTAAAATTTCAAAAATTTCCCGGGGGAGGCCCCCCGGACCCCCCCCTCTGTGCTAGGGGCCCGGGCCAGAAAGTTGGTACCAGGGCCCGAGATGGGATGTGGCGGGCCTGCCTCTACATAAAACAACACCCTTAACAGCTTCTTTCCCCACAAGCAGGGCGCTTGAAAGACTTCTAGCAAATAAAACAACTTGCTTCACAGTTTCCTTTCCCAAAAGCAGCACGTTTGAAAGGCATCCACCACACAAATTAATGTGCTTCCCTGTTTTTCCCCAAAAACAGGGGGGGGGGGGGAGGGGTCTTCCCCAATTCCCTTGCGCTGTGCTCATGTGCTTCATTTTCATGCTGATCAAGAACATTCTGCACTCCTTCTCAGAGGGACCAGGTGCTCCACCAAGGGTAGATGATTCAACGCAGGTTTAGATGGAGAAAAAACAGTGTTGCCAACATGCTGAATTGGCTAATGATTCATAGAGCAGCACTTGCATTATACTTTCCAGTTGTTTCTGGATATTTGTGTTTACTTGTTGCCTGACAGTGATTTAAGTCAATAAAATTTTCCAAGTATTGGATTGTGCTTTTTTTTTTAGCCTTCCAAATGCATTGCTTGGATAATGCAGCGTAGCTACAGGCTCATAGTGGTGTAAGTATATTTAGGTTGGGTGATTCCTATGATTAGAATTTCATTTGGGCCTTTACGTGATTGAGAATAACCAATTATTTTTCGTTCTAATTTTACCCAGACACCATCACTGGGGTTTGGTACCATGATTGTCTTGAGAACTACCCATTTTTTACCACCATACTACTTTACTGCATGTTTTTAAATCCATCTTCTCTCTATCTAAATGAGCAAAACAAACCTTTTCTGGAAGTTGAGGAATTAATGGAATATCTAGAAGTGATTGGTGAAATTCAGTAGGCCTCCCTGTCCGTAAAGCGGTTCTTGGCAGGACTGCTTCCTCAACAAAGGGAGGTTAATAACCTATAAAATCGAGGGAAAAAATGTTCATTACAAAAAAAGTGTGATAGAGACAGCTTGCCAAATCCCCTTGATGAAGGCGCATTGTCAAATTTTTTATTTTAGTATGCGCTACTTTTCTAAATGGTTTCTGACAGAGACTGGCTGAAATTACATTTTATGCTAAAATAACGAACAACTGGTTTTCATAATCCTGAAGCCTGAAAGGTGTAGAATGTTTACCGAAGGCGAGAAAATTTATGGCACTTCATTATCACATTAATGTGAAATAATGCAAGGGAAACATATCCTCCTATGGGCAGATTCAAAAATTAAAATGTCTATCGGTAAAGATACCGAGGATCTCCTTGAGAGATTGGCTTTCAATTCGGTAAAACATTGGAAGGGAACATTAGGCATGATGGAATTGCTTTACCAAAGAACTGTATGTTTGGCAGAGAACATTTCAACTTTATGCAGGTTGCTTTGGAAATCCTTTAAGAAAGAACAGGCAGCAGTAAACACAACATATTTCACTGAATTTATGTCCCAATAACACCCACCAGGAGTGATAAACTAAAAAACACAAAACAGGATGAGCACTGAAAATTAAAATTTTGCGAAACAAAGAATCTACTCTGGCAAACAGACAAATGTGAGGAGAATTCACAATGCACGAAGACCCGATTCACTTCAAACTTCTGTCGGAAATACGAAATGACTGCTACTGCTGTGAACGCTGATGTGCTGACAAATCGGTCCCGGCACCTCCTCCCCTGTTGTGTGGATGTTCATTAAGTAATGCTACTGATAAAAAACTAGGAGACGGGTGAAATTTAAATGAGTGAAGGGAGAGTAAACTAGGCATGTGAGGAACACTGATTCAAAGTTCTTGTTCCTTGAGGTTTTAGAATTCTCTTTACTAGTCACCACCGCAACTTATACAGTTGATGAAAGTTTCGTCGGAAATTCGGAATATAAATAAACACTGATTTGACCTTGAATGAGTGGCTGGTTCCGATAGCAGTGTGCCAGCGCCTAAAGCTCGAAGGACACTGCTGCTTCTATTTAATAATCCTTTAAAGTAATTTTTACATTCAACTTTCCTCCAGAAAAGACTTCAAGAAATGCAATTTTTAATAAAGCACTATTGAACTGTAGAAGAATATTGTATTATTTCAAAGTCCACGCTTCTCTTTTGCGCTCTAAGAAAATGAGGAAAATGATTCATTTGAGTTTTTTTTTTGTGATAGGACCTGGATCAACCTGATTTCTGGTTCTGCATCATTATTTGAGGTTATGTTTGAATGTTATCAATGGTTATCAATCCTATCCAGGGACCAGAGATCTATATTCTATAACTTCTAGAACAGCAAAACTCGTCCCTGTCCTACCACTTATCAGCCTTTGTTGTCAGCACAGATTACTTATTAACTCATAGAATTATCACAGTTTTTAGTAGTGCGGTTGAAAATTGAAAATCAGTCAAGTGATTCCGTGTACATTCTGCTACTTTGAAAGTGTTATCGTCTCTTATTCTTATCATTCTCACCCTACGAGAATATAATACATTTTTCTCACTTGGTGAAGTTGCTAATAACCCCCGTTTGTCATCATTTCATTGTGTAAACAATGTTGCAAGGATTCATCAAAACTTAAGCTTAATTTTTTGCAGTCTCCTACATGGCTCTCAGCAGAAAAGAGTTCATCGAAAAATACAAGGAGGATCGTCCAGCTGCAGCTCACTTTGCTGAATGCATTTCTAGAGCGTACATGACAGGAGTTGCTTTCTTTGGGATCGGTGCTGTATCTTTTCATCTAGCGCAACTTGCCTTTAAAGAAAGACTGCCTTATTCTCCTCAAATCCGATTAGCCTTAACTCTCTTCTTTGGGACAGGGGTTGCCTACCAGGTTGGTGCCAAAGGTATGAAAGAGTGCCAAGCTGCTTTCATGGAGGAAGAAGGAAGGAAATCACCTCCCACCTCAGGAGCACTTGAAGATCTTAGCGACCTGTAATTCCTGCATACTACTTCAAAACAAACTAATATTAGACATTCTAACTTTTTCAAAATGGCATTTAGTTTTTGTTTTTCTAAATTATGTCTGGAAGCCCCCCCTCGATGGATAAACTTTTGTCAGAGACGTACGATGATGAGCATTTTTTACTCCCCCAAAAATGCACATCAAAACTTAATAGAGAAGAAAGTCTACTCTGTTTGTAATGCAAAAGTCTCGAGTCTTATTGCTCGCGCACTCTGCACTACTAATTCTAAATTGAAATATGGGGGGAATAAAATGCTACATGATAGCTTTGACCACCCTGAAACAGAGGAACTGAAAAAGTTACTGGATAATAATCTTACTTGGGATGGCGCTGGTGAACATAAAGTACTTGTCCTTCAACCATATATTAAATGGGGTCCAAACAAAAAGACAAACACCAACCCAGACTTAATGCTAGCTGAAGCTGTCTCACTAGTGAAGTCACTCCCGAAGTGGACGATTGCTGACAAGCGTAAGATAGGATTGATGAACATCTGTACTGACAAAGTTTTTGGCACAGGTCAGATAGATGCCATTGCCTCTCAGATTCACAATGCTCCTATACCAATAACAGCAGTTTTTGTAAGTATAGACAAACTTTCAAATGAGCAGTATTTCTTCTTATGTAATCGCCTCCAAGTTCCAGTTTTTGATCGTTATTCCATTGTAATTCAGATTTTCAAGGAGCATGCAAAATCTTCGGAAGCCAAGCTGCAAGTTGCCCTTGCGGAGCTTCCTTACATTGTCGGTAGGTTTCTCTCACCACACTATGATAGAACAAAAAAAATTTTAATGAAGCACCAAAAAGAAATGAAAGCTTCCCTCGCAAAGCTCGAGAAGCACAGAGCGCATGTACGGAAAAATCGCAAAGCCTTGGAGTTTCCTGTAGTAGCTGTAGTTGGCTACACCAATGCTGGTAAAACCTCATTGATAAAAGCGTTGACAGCAGATTCTTCATTAACCCCTCAGAATGTCCTGTTTGCGACATTAGATGTCACAATGCATGAAGGCTCACTTCCATGTAATTTGAAAGTTCTGTATGCTGACACCATTGGTTTCATAGCAGACCTTCCCATTGAATTAATCCAGCCATTCAGAGTAACATTAGAGGATGCTATGCTGGCTGATGTGATCATTCATGTAATGGATGTTAGTCATCCAAATCATGCATTACAATATGATGAAGTCATAAATACTCTGGAGAAATTAGACCTCTCTCCTAAGTTGAAAGAAAATGTAATAACTGTCGGCAACAAGTCAGATCTTGTTCCTCATGAGAAGCTCCTTGAGATACCCAACGAGGTGATGTTAGTATCCGCGACAGAGGGTATTGGTATGAATCAGCTACTTAGTCGAGTAGAACAATTAATTCTGAGTTCAACAAATCGACAGAAATTGACAGTGCGGGTAAGGGCTTTCAGTGATGAAGAACAATGGTTGAAACAAGAAGCTGCAATTATATCATCTGATGTTGATCCTAATGATTCTGCGTATGCCTTACTGAAAATTGTGATTACCCCGAGTAAACTTAATATCTTTAGAGAGCAGTTTATAGGGTCAAGTGGCCGACGCAAAAATGCATGAAAAGATTTTTCACTTTTCTGGAAGACGTAGATAATGAACATGATGAAAAGATTTTTCACTTTTCTGGGAGACATAGATAATGAACATGATGAAAAGATTATCATTTTAGTTTACGATTTTAACCTTGGATTTTGTACTTGATTTTTGGAATAAATTTATTTTGTCTGCCATACATATAGTATTTCAGTCACTTCTTACATCTTACATTTACCTACATAAGTTTAAAAATGCAGGATACGTGAATGGCTCTTATCTTTTCTAATCTATGCTCTGAAGTATTCGTCAGTAATTTAGCATTCATATCCTTGAAGCTGATCCATTAACGATTAAAGAGGACAGGATAAAACTTTTACTACCTTAAGAATCAGTTTTAGGTTGTTTGTTGCTTTGGATGCCATAATATGTAATGAAGGGTTTGCTGTTTTCTCTGTAAAGATTTATTTTTTTTAGATTCATACCTAATTATAACTCATGAATATCTGGTAAGTATGTCAGCCTACAACTACAGAGTGAAAATCGATCTCCTCCTGGGCGAAAGAAAACTTCATTCCAATAACATTTTCAAGCCGATTGAGGGTCATCCACTTCTTTCTTCGAAACTTTTTGAAAATTGGGCTCTACTTAATTGGAAGTTGCTCTTCACAGATTGAAAATAGTATCCTTCAAGAAGGACATGGTTCAATGGAGACAAGGAATGGCATCCATCATAAATTATATCAAGCTCAGTCCGAAGATTTTAGACTTCCTTCTTCTGCTTTTTTCACTCCAAATTTTTAAAACTTTCACAAAAACTTTTTAAAATTAATTAAATAATTTGGACTGCAAAAAATGAAGAACTCAGAAAGTCCATGAACAGCGCAGGAGCCATTACTTGGAACACTTCCACTCTTCTGCCTGTTCTGATTCTGCTGATGCCTTAAAGCTGTTGATCGGATTTATTTTAATACCAAATGAATCAATAACACAAGTCAACTCAACTAACTAAAGACCAAGTACTTGTAATGTTAGCTGGAATGTGTCCTCAGCTCAGAAAGCTTCATTGAAAATTAGCCTTAAAACTTTTTGTGTTGTGAATGAATTAGTCCTTCATTAGGGTTAACTCATTACTGAGAAAATGAGAATTAAAACCTAAATTCATGAACCTAACTAGTATTATATTTCTAAAATTGCCAAAGAAGTCTCATCACAAATCAACACAGAAATCCGAGAATTGTCATAAAAATAGTTATATTTTTAAAGAGGGGGAGAGGGGAAGGAAGCAAGTACATTCTCTGAGGGTATACAATCACAATTTCTTCAATGCAACTGATTAGTCATTCTTACAACTTCTTATCAATACACTAAGAGGAAGGGGTAAATGTAAGAAGATGTTCATCGAGATTTTAGGAGCATATGTATTAATTGAACCAAATATTCACCATAAGTGAGTGAAAATTGTATTTTTCTAAGGTTTATTGGTTCATTAATTTTAGGATATTTTTCAGGAGCGGTATGTCTAGTAAACCATTGCAAATGGGATGGTGCTAAAATCTAAAAGGAGGAAGATCGTTCAAAAAAGATGCCCAGCGGCGGTCTTAAATATTTAGACTTCAAAAAGTACAAAACTTAAGGATATATCCTCCTTTAACATGGGTAGGGAAAAAATGCACATTTTGCCATCCAAAATTCTGGGTGTGAGATCGAACTTAGCCAGTATCAGCCTGACTATGTCAGACGCTGCCCAATTTCTCTGATGTTTTATTTTTCCAACAGAAAATTGAGTAACATTGAAACATTAAATGTTGTGAGCATATTCCTCAGAAAGGTCAAAGTCGTTACATAGTGTTACAAAAATAGAACAATAGTCAAATGCAGTCGGGCTGAATCTGGTTAAATTTGCCCAATAATACTCAATCAATCCTAAGACTTCAGGTTCATATCCTTCATCATGGATTAAAAGATTGATTATGAGATGCTAGATCACCCAAGCTCCCTTTTTCGTTTGACTGATGCCAATATAAAAGTCAACAGATAGAAACTTTTTTAAATTTCTATTAATCTTATATTTTCTACAAAATTTTCATGACAGCATAAAAAGAATTGGTTCACCTAGGGTTATTCATAATACTAGGCCTAAATTGTGTTGCAAAGGATGATAGGTGGACTTATCATTAAAGACCCCTGTGAAAAATTACTGATGATTTGAAAAGTTTCTACCCCCACACCCTTGAAAAAATTCGAGTACGTAGCAGATTAACATGTTCACTTGGCATTTTTATGCGAAATAGATGACCATTTTATCTTCAGAACGAATTAGTACTGACAGACGTATTATTTACGAAAAGTCGAACAATGGTCCTCTCACTCAGCTCAAGCCGAGCAGTCAAGAATAAATGGACTGCATTTCGTAATTTGGAACTATTATTTCTGGCTCATTGTCAGTTCAAGAACAACGTCAGTATCATTAGTTTCCCTATGTACGTGAGTGTTTTCTCAGATGAGTCATAAAAAATAGTATTGAATTGCAAATATGGTCCAATTTAGTGTAGAATATCAAAAGTTTTAAAATTTGGCTCATAAGTTAGATAAAATTGCTTATTTTCTGTTTATGCTCATTCAAACTTCTCTCTCACAAGAAAATCATAAGCTGTGTGTTAGTAGAAGGATGTGTAGAAGATATAAGAATTTATGAATGGAAGAACTTTTTCTGTATGTAACATTTTTTTAAAATCTGATTTTTCTAGAAAAACTAAAAATAGAAAAAAACCCTCCAAGCTGTAATCTCTATGTTTCGAAGACAATAGAGGAGTTATGACCAGGGATTTTTTCATCATCCCATTGGGACTTTTCAACAATTTTTTAGCTCTAACATCGGAGAAAGTTCAATGTACTGAAATATAGGACTGACAGTCTGAGCTGACGTAATTACCAGTAGGGTGCCCTCATTGGAGATTTTTGAGAGTGATGACCCTTAAGAAAGATTTTGAACAGGGTAGGTTCATTACAAGTAAAAACAGCCTGAAACGATGCCTCTTACTTTTATTCATGCAGATAACATCAATACTGCTGAGCCAAAAGGTCACTGACAGAGAACAACATAGTTCACTGACACTTGCGAAAGCAGGGATGGAAAAAAATAAAACCAAAATAATTTATCAAAGACCCAATTATAATTAAGAAAGTAATAAAAAAATAATAAATAAACATAAAAATAATTAAGATGGATAAAAATAAATCACTTGGATATTAATGAATAAATTATCAAATTAGCTAGCTGAAAGCGAATTAAAAAATATGATCGAGTATAACGGAAAATAGATTCCAAAAAAGACAAAGTAACAATTATGTTAAAAAGTCCCGCAAAAGGCGAGAGAAATTAGATGAATAAAACTCTTGAAAATGTACAGGATGAGAGGATAAATATGTATGAATACATACAGTATAGGTATGCACCACATAATGTCACGTACTTGTGTGCTACACGATGTGTGATAGGTACTACATTATGTTAGATATCTATACAGAGTTAAGTATGTTTATACACATATTGTCGATAGTGAGGATGATTCTCTTTCATTCGTTATGATTGTGATTTTTTAACGATACAGTCAAATATTGCAGTGATATAATTTTATTCCAGTCTACCTTTGTTCTCCTAACAGGCAGCTGTCGACGCAAAGCTTTAAAAGTTGTGTCTGACATAGTTTGATAGTTCTCTGAAATGGCTGTCTGATATTCATTCTCAGCATCCTCGACAAGCTTGATTAACTCTTTTGCAGTTTGTTCCTCACTCTGAAAAAAATAAAATAAAATTGTTATAACACACAAATACTTTTCAGTAAAAATTGATTAATGACTATTGAAAACTTTATGGAAGTTCATGAACAACCAAACCAAACTCAGCAAAAATGAAATGAAGTGCTGATCCTATGCACTCATGCAGGACTCATCGGATAAAATTCACTGCAGTTTAAAAAAGACAAAAAAAAACACGTGCTTTGAAGCTGTTGCAAGCTGGTCTACTGAATTCTTGCAGCCTTCTCATTTTTCACTCAATCATGATCGCAGTATCTGGAAGTTTTTGCACCTATACGATAATGTCAAATGTTGATACTTATATCTTATACAGGAGCTGACTATAGAATTTCTTGCTGGGTTGATCAAAACTTTTAGGAGGAAACATAAAACCAAGTGCATAGGTTCGCACCTTATTTACTACCATATTTCTCTCCATTTCTGAAATCATCAGCGTTTCAATGAGGCGAATAATGAAAGAGTTAAAAAAGCAATTCCGATTTCTGTAGAAATTGTAAGAATATGAAACATACCGAAATGGGGACAGACTCTTTGACTTCTTTCGAGCTAACCAACTGTACATTTCCATCTTCATAATAATGAACTTGTACTTTAAGGACACCTTTTAATTCAGCAGTTCCTGAGGATATTGTGATGGTCCACTGAGAGCGCCACCGTCCATTCCTGAGAAAATAATAGCTGTATGTAAAACTCAGGTGCATCAAATTGCAAGGCAGATAAACTTAACAAAAAGTATGCAGGGAAACTCAATCTTCTTATTCAAAGGAAAAGTTCATGTTATTACCAAAAATTCATGAAAGTTTATAAGATATGAAAAATATTTTTCTGAATGAAAATCTCGTCAATATGATACTTCCTGCAGACAACTGAGGTAAATACAGTCATGCCAAGATGACACTTTCGAAAGTTTAAGAAGTGGCAGGATTACTTTTATTTTTTCTTTTAAATTTTTTTTTAAAATTTTGCGGTACCTAGATTGAAAAATAACACAAAAAAACTAAGTACAAAAATCAACAAGCACCAATTCGAATTGAATGAAAAAGGCGCTTTCGTTGAAAGCTCTTCTATGGACGGAAAAAATGCTGACAATTGCCATTGATGGTAAGTTGAACGGGTAAAATTCCACCAAAATATAAAGATACCACTGTTTATTTGTTTATGATCAGGCAATCAGGAAAGCCTCCCTTTTCTACAGACTATTTCAATTTTTGCTTTTAGGACTGTTACCTTCTAAAATGAAGCTCAAAATCATGAAGTGTGTATTACAGACACAACAGAGAGGTAGCAGCAACTTGGCTGCAGTTTTAGGTAATAATGGTTCACAACCGATACAGTTCACCTCTTTTGCAAAATTTATTAGTTCAGTGGGAATGCATGCACAATAGATAACCAATGTGCTGAGAACACGAATTTCTGAAATTGGATATTGAACAATTCTTTTTTTGCAAAAAAAAAAACTGACAAATCATTCTACTAATGAGATACTTACCAATAATTTTTAGGCTGAAACTGATGATCTTCGATACAAGCAACTAAAGTGATCGATGGACCTTGCTTCTTGGAGAACACGCTACAAAATCCATGTTTATAATGCGAGACTGTGTAGTTGTCAAACTCTGCTTCTATTGCCGCTCGCCATGATTCCGTTGATGGATCCAGTTCATAACTCTAAAAATACATAAATTAAAAATCAGTGACTGGAAAAATCAACTGAAAGATCTGTTTCTTGGTTGTCAGGCAGTTCAATCTTCAAGGGGGTCTTTTTAGACTCACATGTTAGAACAGCATATTATTCATCTTTAGTATCACTTTCTAGGAGAAAGATATGATTTTCATCTTGAGCCTCTGAGGAGCATTCTGTGGCTGATAAGGGCACCTCCCATAAGTTATGTTCGTCAAGTAGTCAGCCAAGCAAGCTGAGGCGATCAAGTAACTTATCATTAAACATTTAAGGAAGCTGTTGACAGTTAAATAGAGCCAGAAGAAAGGGACTTAAAAACGCTTCCAAACTTCTGATAATTAGTTACATTAAACATAATGCTAAGGTGACAATGGGACATCAAGTGACACAGAATTAAGGTACCTACAGCAAACATGGGTTCTGGCATCACAGAAAATGGACTAGCTGCTTGTTCTGATCGTTCAAACTCACGCACATTTAAATGGGCAGTGCTGTAGATGTCAGTCTGATTTTCCTTGAATTTTAGTCCATTGTTAAGGTTTCACTGATTTCATTAGCATTTTGATGCTCTGATATTTAGATTTTTAAAGTTCCGGCAAGATTATAGAGGAAAGTTTTTGAGAAAGGGTATCCCTGGGTAAGGGCACCAAAATGCCCCTCCTCACGGATTTTGAATTTAATGGTCTAAACCCTTTCAGTAGGTCCTAAAAACATGGTTTTGGGCAATTTTACCCTCCTGACCCCAACCACCCCCCCTCCAGCCCCGAAAAACCCATTTTTCGGGGAATTTTGGGGTATTTTCACGTTTTATTTCATATCTCCCGCAATTTTCGATAAAAATGCACCAAAATTTCACCAATTACACATCAGACCAGTCAGATTCTTGGGTAAAAAAATCAAATTTATCGTACCTTATTTAGGCCCCTAAAAAAATTTGTAAAAATCGTCAATTTCCAATTTTTTTCAGATTTTAGCGATTTTAAAAAAAATGAGGACACATACATTTTTTTTTGTTGCCTTAAAATGTAGGTAATATACTCAGTTGTTACCAAAAAAAATTTCAAGCCTTCACGCGTGGTGCGTCCCACCGAAAAAATGGTTTTTTTGGCGCCAAAACGGTTAAAATGGCTCTTTTGGCAACGGTTTACTCGCACGCTATCAAGATTGTAACACTAAAATCTCTAATTTTTGGTTTCAATGTTTCAAGAGGCATGCCCTAGTATCGTCAGAAAAGGTTTCAAGTCGATCGAGTCCTTGCGCCCCACGTAAAGTACCGGTTTTTGGCGCCGAAATGGTCAACATTGCTATTTCAGAAGAGGTTACTCGCATAGGGTGGCCCTTATTTTTGAATTTACGGAGTTCAAAGTGCGAAACCCTGCAAATGGTTTCATTTGACGAGAAAATAATGGGGAAAAAATAAAAATTGAGAAAAAAATGTTTTAAAACGCGCCTCAAAGAGCCTAAAGTTCCGAGCGTGGCGTGCGAAGACGCGTTTTTTTCGTCATTTCGCGAATTTTTTTCCTCCCTTTAAAATGTTCCTACGGCTTTGACATTTTTAGAGATTATACACTGTTTAGAGTACTTCACGAGAAAAATAATGAAATTTACATCGCTCAGTTTAAAATTCTTTTTTATCCCCATCAAAGAGGCCTCGTCGTGCGATTTTGCCGATTCTCCCTTTATATCGTTCATTTGCATGGTAGCCCCAAAATACCATTAAATCGACTTGTATTCCAGCAGCTGAACAGAATTGTTTATTTTCGGTTTAAATGACTCGGTAGACACTCTACTTCTAGAATCTGAAGAATTTTTGCTTTTGACTCTTAAAAAAATTTAATCTCATTTAGGCAAACCGTGCCGAGAGAATGTTATGAACAATCATCGACGAAATCGCATGATGTGGCCACTTTGAAGGAGAAAAGGGAGCATTTTAAAAGTAGCGAGGTAAATTTTGTTATTTTTTTCGTTATTTACTATAAAGTATGTGACACTTCAGAAAATTTCAAAACCGTAGCAACAATTTAAACGTTGAAAAAAGACACGCCGTGCGGGGCGATTATAAGGGAGAATCGGCAAAATCGCACGACGTGGCCTCTTTGATGGGGATAAAAAAGAATTTTAAACTAAGCGATGTAAATTTCATTATTTTTCTCGTGAAGTACTCTAAACAGTGTATAATCTCTAAAAATTTCAAAGCCGTAGGAACATTTTAAAGGGAGGAAAAAAATTCGCGAAATGACGAAAAAAACGCGTCTTCGCACGCCACGCTCGGAACTTTAGGCTCTTTGAGGCGCGTTTTAAAACATTTTTTTCTCAATTTTTATTTTTTCCCCATTATTTTCTCGTCAAATGAAACCATTTGCAGGGTTTCGCACTTTGAACTCCGTAAATTCAAAAATAAGGGCCACCCTATGCGAGTAACCTCTTCTGAAATAGCAATGTTGACCATTTCGGCGCCAAAAACCGGTACTTTACGTGGGGCGCAAGGACTCGATCGACTTGAAACCTTTTCTGACGATACTAGGGCATGCCTCTTGAAACATTGAAACCAAAAATTAGAGATTTTAGTGTTACAATCTTGATAGCGTGCGAGTAAACCGTTGCCAAAAGAGCCATTTTAACCGTTTTGGCGCCAAAAAAACCATTTTTTCGGTGGGACGCACCACGCGTGAAGGCTTGAAATTTTTTTTGGTAACAACTGGGTATATTACCTACATTTTAAGGCAACAAAAAAAAATGTATGTGTCCTCATTTTTTTTAAAACCGCTAAAATCTGAAAAAAATTGGAAATTGACGATTTTTACGAATTTTTTTAGGGGCCTAAATAAGGTACGATAAATTTGATTTTTTTACCCAAGAATCTGACTGGTCTGATGTGTAATTGGTGAAATTTTGGTGCATTTTTATCGAAAATTGCGGGAGATATGAAATAAAACGTGAAAATACCCCAAAATTCCCCGAAAAATGGGTTTTTCGGGGCTGGAGGGGGGGTGGTTGGGGTCAGGAGGGTAAAATTGCCCAAAACCATGTTTTTAGGACCTCCTGAAAGGGTTTAGACCATTAAATTCAAAATCCGTGAGGAGGGGCATTTTGGTGCCCTTACCCAGGGATACCCTTTACCTTGCTTTTTTTATGGACATGTTCTCTCACGCTTTAAATCAGGTGACCAATCACTAAATGGACTATCAAGCTTGAATGGTTTCTTCACAGCGATCCCAGAATGTATTTAGTGGATAGTCCATTTATAGATTGGTTGACCGCTTTGCTGCGTAAGACGAGAATGTGAGTACCAGCTTTTGTTCTGGGTAACCCTAACCCAAACATAAAAAAAACTACTTTTCTGACGTTATTAGAAGTGTCACCAAGAAAAAGGTTTTCATGCAGGATGGTCATAAATTTCCCTTAACTGTAGAATTTTCTAGCCATTTAATATTTTGGATAAAAAAAATTACAGACTTTCTACTGTTTTCTATCAAAAAATTTCCTGACTTTCTCCTGAATTTAGACGGATGACAACCTTTGACATGCTTTTTACACAACATATTTAGTTCCAACTTTAACCTTTACCAATAAAAGCATGGATGACGTCAAAGCCGTCCAAAGGTTTCCACAAAACTGATAAATTCCTGGTCTGAAAGAAAAAATTTCCAAACTTTCTCCAACTTCTCAAGAACTATGCCTTATCTAGATGAACAGAAGTTGTACGAAATAATTTTTTTGACTGATCAAATTATTTAGATTATATTACTTACATCATAATCAGAGGCTTCTTTCCGCAGGTGGTCATATCTAAATGATTGCTTGGACCTAGGGTCGTAAAACCGACCATTACCTAAATCATTGTGTTCTGTAATTAGCACTGATGAATCACTATTTTCAATTTTGACTGGGGTGAATTGATCCTTATTATATTGAGCAAAAGCCCTGAAATTAAAAGATTAAATATGAATAAAAAAGAGAAAATTATTGAAGCTAAAGTGTTACATAGTATGTTAGTGCGCATGCTGTGTGATGTGTTCATGGACAAAAGTCCTCTGCAAGAAACAAATTTTGAGGCTATTGTCTGTATTACAAATTCTGTAGCTTCCTTGGTCAGGATACACGATAGTTACCTTCCTCTCATTTTCATCTAGTGAATAACAGTTGTCAATATTTTCTCCTTCCATCATCGTCCCCATTTTGATTGATAATTAACCGTCATCTGATAAACTACCAAAATATGAACAAAATGTGAGCTTATCACAAATTGTGGCTGGAGACTGTTGCGGGTTATGCTTTTCTCAATTTCCAACTAGAGCAACAAGTAGCAACAGCGATGACTTCTTTTTTTCAAATCAATGGCGTAATCGAAACAACTGATCAGAGCGTTGATGAGGAAAACATCATTACCATCACTAGTCTTGTACCATGATCGTTGACAACCCCAAATTCTTACCGTTTGTTATTTTAAGCTGGTGATTTTTTTTTTGGGGATAGTTAGTTGGTTACTTGGTGAGCAAATTGTGAGATGGTCATATTGATCTAAGAAGAAAATATTAACAACCATAATTCATCCGGCACAAAACGAGTAGAGGGTAATTATTTTGGAGAGAGTATCTCATAAAAGTGGGAAAATTTTCTGAGAGGAGGAGTGGCTAAGAAATTGTTGAATTTAAAATATCTTTGGTTCATCAACTTTAGTTTTTTTCCATCTATATACTGTTTAAAGGGTGTATAAAAACCAGGTCTAAGTCTGCTCACAGCAGGTGTTTTTAAGACTTGGCCCATTCAATCAGTAGATAATATCCTGTCTAAATCAAAAGTTATGGAGAGTTGTGACAGGGGGTTGAGAGTACTAATTAAAAAAATTCTTTCAGTAATTAATGGTTGAATATCAAGGAATGGGAGCAGAATGCTTTAAAAGAGATTTCAGTGCAATGAGGACGTTCAGAGAATATATCATATGATAGGCTTTTATCTTTTTAAAACTGGAGTTAGACCTCTGAAACACTGTGACGAAAAGAAAGAACTCTCTCCTATATTATATTTAAGTTCATTCTCAGAAAAGCACATTTTTTATTTTGATGAGAGACATATACTTTGTTCCTAACTCTCTGGAACCAGCCCTCTTCTTTACTGTATGCAGGGTTACAAGTTTTCCCTGACATACACTTGCTCTTTTCTCAAAACTTGTGACCAAACAATTTCTCCAACATGGGATAACAAGCTGAATGGAATTATTCATGTGAAACTAAAGCTGAGCTTAACTTATATCTATTCCACGGACCTCTTAATTTTTATACTGAGGATCTGAGCTCAAGTTGCTAGAAGTATGAAACCTGGAGTTGAATAATATGAAAGGAAATTTATTTACATACCCACAAGCACCTTCCTTCAATAGTACATCATTGTTTAGAAGACCACGGACATCTGGAAAAAAAAAAAACAAGTTAAGTCAAATTCTAGAGTTGAATATACTTTTATGATTTAATAGTAAAAAATCCGAGCTTTATGACAGTACGAGCCAGTCTAATGGTAAGGAGAGGTGCTCATCAGAACTGTGATTTCTGGCTCATTGGAGCTAAGTAATAAACTCAAATAGTGAAAAGGCTACTGGAATTGGATGGCCCTATAAATATTTTAGGAACTCTCACTTTGTGTATTGTTCTACATTCTTTGTGCCAATTTTCAAATAGCCCAGGGGTTAATCCTGCACTCAATTCCCCGGTCCCTTTACACCTGATCCCAGGTGACCATTGCTTGAGACCATCAAACTCAGGTCACCTGGCCAGGAATCAAACCTGGGATCTCCTGGTCAAAGGGACAGCTCTACAACAATTACACCACAGGAGAATAAATGAACAAGTCTCCTTATAGGATTGAACGGCTAGTAAATCTAAGGGTTTTCTTTCATCTAGACAGCAGAGGAGAGCAATGGAATTTGATGATTCAAGTCACTTTATTATCTTGGTCCACTGGTGCGTTCAAGTCCGTTCTTGCGTTCCAGTTGAAGACTTGGCTTGCTCTTACGATGTGAGTTCAAAGGGTAGTCACGCCAAATCCCAACATTCCTTATTCATGCTCATCTTTATAGTTCTACTTGAACTTTTGAGGTGCCCTTCAATTAAAATTACTTCATTTGTTCATCCATTACCAATATCTAGCTATATTTAAATAGAACACTGGAATCACTCAACTCTCGTTCAACTGACAAGATCTCATTACATGCCAACATAGACAAGCGTACATCCACCCTTTTGTTTGTATTTTTTTTCTGAGAAACCAGGTGGAACTGGTCCGAACCGTAGAGGATCCCAATCCATTGCATTCAATGCACTCCACGGATAAAAAAAGGCCTTCTAAATTTGTTACAGCAGCTCAGTTTTGAAGATTGAGAACTTGAAAGTTAATGATAAGAGTGAGAAATTGTATTTTAGTAAAGGAAAGAGCCACTCACAACTTGACTTCCAAATCCTTACAGAGACACGCAAAGGTGGAAAAAAGACAGCTAGATTTTACTCTTGTACTGGATCCACAATATTAAAACAATGAGTGGATAAAATTTACAATTTGAAACATTTCTTAGCTCTACATGGAACTTCCTTCTTTCTGTTCATGTTTATTCATTTCAAGGTGTACATTTTCATTTTTTCAAAAAGGGTAAAGGAGGCATGACAAATTCTTTATCTCTGGGTTTTCTATTTCATTATGGTATGGACAAAGTATCAGAAAAGCTCAACAAATTTTTCATGACTGAACTTGATAATAGAGAGATTGAAAGGGGAAAAAAGTTGAAAGAGAGGAAAAACGAAACTCATCTTACCATTAAAAACTTCATTGAATTCACCCGGAGGGGAGTGTAGGATGAAATCGGACACAATTCGGAGCTGGAAGAAAACACAAAAAATCTTGAGACATTCCTCCATAGATTTATAATACTAGGCCTCGCATAAGGCTTGGATCAAGGTAGGAGACATAGGACAGCTAGAGGGAGGGGGGTATAATAATGTTTGATCGCAAGCAAGATGGTATACATAAAGCACTATCGTTAATAGCTATGCATGCCTCGCACTTGTTCACTCCGGGATTGCAAAATGTTCTTAATCACGCGATCGTGATCGCCTCACCAATCGCAAGAGAATTGGAGAAGACTATAAAAATTGGGGAGGGTTTTTTTTTTCCTACCCATTTTGATCAATTTTGGGAAGATAACTGTGGAGCATATTGATTTCACGCTACTTTAGAGGAAGGAAACTGTTCAGCATGTTGTTTCATGTAGAGGTACAATTAAGGCAAAAACATCAAATTTGGAGAAAGGATAATTACAAATCGGGGAAGGCTAAAAACTTTCTGCACCCCTGGTTCGCCCATGTAGTTGTTGCTGATTTCACTAATTTTCTGGTACTACATGCAATCTGGATTGCACATCTATTATCTCATCAAAAAGGCAGTCATTCTAATAATTTTCCCAGTCTGGATCGTATTTCAGGTTTATGCACTCCTCTGAGAGCTTATAAGTTTGACACTCTTAAAGAGTGGAAAATTAGTTTTGAAACCAAATAATTTTCACAGTTAAATGAACTAAAAGACAAAACTGAGGTAACCCAAAGTTTGAAAATAATATTCTAGGTTTTGATAGAATGAAGTCAACTGCACATACAGTCCCATTTTTGTTTATTAAAATAGCAGATCATTTGATACTTTATGGAATGGGTAGATTGGAGATGGGAATTTGTTACTTCAGAATTTGGCTGAAATTGAAATCTTTGGAATGTTCATTTGTGAATGATAATTGTTATGTACCTTTTCTTGGTCGGATATCGGTGGGTTGGCTTGATTTTCCATTTCAAATTATGAAGAAACTATTTCAATTAACAAGGATTCCAGACAGTCTGCTGCACAACTGAAAAAAGGTGAACATATGATTACAATAATTAAATCTGAGAAATTAGAGTTCATTGCAAGGTTGCAAATCACTTAAATGATCAAGAAACAAACCGGAGCAAAGTTAAATTTTTGCCTACATCATCACATGCAAACTACCCCTCCTGCCACTTGGCTCTGCACCGATTCTCTGTTTGTAGCAAGATCTGTAGTGCTACAAGTGCAACTGCTTGCCCTATAAGTTCTGTCCCCTGCTGTGATGAACAATCACAAGTCAGAGAAATTATGATGGCAGAGATTATTGCAGAACATTCGACATAATGCCACCTGTGGATTTGGAACACTGCAAGATATCTAAGGGGGAATCGTCTTGAGATCTGGCTGGGGTAAAACTGGCCACCAATTAATTGTATAAATTAAGTGAGAAACCTGGGAGAATTTAAAATTTCTGGAGAGATAAAGAAAAAAAAAAGTTTATACATTCTCCAAGTCAGAAGAAACATTTGCAACCTTAAGATACTCGGATCCCTGGTTAGTTTCTTATTTTCATACACTACATGCACCATTCGCGCCAATACATCAAAACAGAAATTGTGAGATAAAGCAATTGCAATGTAAGGTTTGAATAAAGTCTCACTAGAGGCATAGATTATCCGCTAGGGAGAGTTTGAATTACATACACAAGATTTGCGGTCACTAAATAGAAGACTTTAAATAACATCATAGCAAAATTAAAATTCCGAAACTGTGAGTCCTGATTTGATTATTGAGAGCAGACAGTTGGTGGTAAAATTACTAGGGCAAGTGATTAGTAATTAGCTGACACAGAGGCTAAGTGAATCATTTAGGGTGTATCCAGGACTACTTACTGGAAACATTGCCAAAAGAGGATAACCTAAAAAAACTGACTCTGGTCGCTAACTGTGCAGTTGAATTGTTTATGACGATCAAGAAATTCTTGAAGTTTTCAGTGCCACAGATCTGGTTTTTAAACACGGCATCAATTCGAATGAGTTCATAACCCCAGTTCTATTTTGGTAAACATGAAGGTACATAGCACAGGAATTCGCATGACTGTGTGATATACAGGGTCCCTGAATACATTGATCAGGAGCTATGGCTAGGATATTTTCATCATTCCGCTTCGGGGGCTCAGTTGTTTAGGTGGGAAAGGGGAAAAACTGATTTTGAAAGTGCACAGAACTATGAAAAATGAGTAAACATAGAGCGTAAACGTAAATGCAGGTCATCAGCAAAAATGACCATGATTCTGGGTTATGAGGTTTGAGTAGATTATCAGGAATTTCATTATAGCAGATTTACTAAGAGGAGAAAAAATTCTTCTGAGACATTTGACTTACCGATGAACCAAACATTCAGTCAAGAATACCGATGGTAGGGCACTTCATTAGAAAATTTCATACTAACTTTCAAAGTGCAACAAATTTGTAAGTACCAAAGCACCAAAGCCTTTATCACACACTGATGCCACAGTGTGGTAAATGAATCATCCCTGAGCATCCCTGAGTACGTGTCTTATGTGAAAACTTACTGAGCATTAATAGGTACATTTGCTTTACCGTCGATATGACAACAATGTAAAAGATTCGCAGGTGCTGCTATCTTGTGTTTAAATAAACTGTTATCAAAGCGGTCAGTTGCTTGCCGACAGAGTGTAGAGCAAATTGCGTATTCGCGCTCATTTAAGGCGCTGACAAAGTGACGAGCCTTGCAATGAGGGATCAAGGTGCTAAGAAAGGAGGCAAGTTTTTGGGCATAAAAGGGGGTGCTCGTTAATTGTAAATCCATAAACATTACCATTTAGTTGGTTCCTTTCTCCGAATTCTTCATCGATCACCAATAGGAAATATGTGAGAGAGCCAACCATACTTAGTTAGTTCTCATCTTAGAATCGTGGCTTTTTTTGTTTTAAAGAGAGGGAAATGGAGTTACAAAAAAATATAAGAGAGTACTTAATGATTTTTGCGGTAAATTTGACTTTCTAGGTCAAAATGATTGATTAAACAAACAAAGCTCCTGCAGTTTATTGCAAATAAAAGTTTGGTAGGTTAAAATAATTTTTTTAATGAGTAGAGCCATGAGCCACTACTATTCTTTTACAAAAACTTGACTCCTTTCTGCTAAACTTGATAGACTCCTGCTCAGGGAAAATTAAGATTTGACTTTTGAAGGAGATATTTTACAGAGCACAGAGAGAAGGAGGGATGGTCAGGGGATTCTGTTCTGACTTTTATAAAAGTGGCCTTATTCCAAGGTCTGCTGTTTTCCTGAGAATATAAAAAAAATAAGTACTTATAGTGACCGCTTTCCCTGGTTATGTTTTGTTGGAAACTGACAAGAGATAACTACAGGAGTGAACTGTAGGTTTTCTCCATTGCGCCTGCTGACAGACTTGAGAAAATATTTGTTTAGGTCTCTATTATTTTCTTAACATGAATTTAATAAATTTAAAAAATAGGTACCCATATTACATCAAGAACATTGGGACTTTTCAGAGGTCAAAACTAGTATTTTCCCTTCGACCAAACTTCAAAATAGATTAAATATGCAGGATGCATGAGTTGCCTCAACAAGATCAGAGTAATTTTGAATTTTTTTTTTTTTTTTTTTCTTTTTTTTCTTTTTTTTAATTTTTAATTTTTTGATAGCAATATGCTAAAATTCTCATTCAATTATCTCCTTTCGAAAAGTTCTTACCTAAAGCACCAGAAATCCCTGACAATGGGTAAGTGTCAGAGTTGAGATACCTCAAATGCCTTGAAAAGCAACAATGAAGCAATTGCCCCATGAGCATAAAAACAGCGTTCCATATCAAACATGCCCAAAATTGTATTTATTTTTGAAGAGCAACCATTAATGAAACAGATATGAAATTGCACAATTAAAACGATAACCTGTTAACCCCAGAACTTTTCGCATCTCAAGGCAGGATATGTAGGTATCTTTTTTTACCTACGTACATAAAAAATGTGCACTTAAGTTACTCAGGTGAAAGCTTTACATATCTAAACAGACATTTTATTTCCTTAGAGTGAAGTATAATATTAATTATGCTGATAGAGAAACAGAAAATTGCGCTATGTTTGGAAGAGTAGAAGATTTGTGATTAGACTTTGGATGAGGGGGGAGGGGAGGAATTACAAAAAAATCACCTCTCTAGGATTAGTACTCATGATTATTTCTTTTTAATTGTTTTTTCTTGAAATTCATTTTATAAGATTCCAACTTGCTTTGCATCATTGAAATAACTAGTTTCTAAAATTATTTTAGTCATATAATAATTGGAAAGACTTAGTCAGAATCGTTGGAACTAAATACAGCAGAGGTTGCTTAATATTCTCTGATGTTTCGTTTTTCGAACAGAAAACTGAAACTTGAAATTTTGCAACTATAATCTTGCTAATATAGCATAAATTCACAGGTAGTTGACGGGCGTTGGGTAGTTTGGTTCTCGGTTCAAAATATAGAATTAAGACACAAAAATTAAGCAACATGAAAAGCATTTAGACTTATTCCACTTGAAGCCGTCCAATATGTGTTTGACTGGAAAAATAAAATGAAAGCAGAGCTTTAAAAATAAAAAACCTTGGAAATTCAGTCGTGTGGCCTTTCATGTAATAAACTTCATCCTTCTGAAACTTAAGAATCATTTATGATCCGAAAAAGTTGAAATAATTACACGATACTGATAAACAGGATTAGATAGTTGCAAAGACCGATTTAATTTAAGTCCATCTTAACCTAAAAGTTAAAAAAATTGCACATTATAATTCATTACTCAAAAGACGATTATTAAAAAGAAACACTTCCGATGCATCCATCATCTTTAAAGCTTGATTAGAAAATTGGTAAACAGCATAGCATATGACTCAAGGTTTATCCTTGTCTATGAATTAAAATATTTTCAAACATAACAAACTACATTTAAATACAACATGACAATGTAAATAGTTCTTGAATTCAAAAATTTACTTTTAACCTATAGTTTCGGTTGCTGTTATCATAACAATCATACAAAAGAGAGACAAAAACAAGATAAAGCTAAAGTTAAAAATTGCCTTCAGAAAATGCACTGAAAGGCAGAACCTGATAGTGTGGATTCATTTGGGAGAAAAACTGCAAGAAATATGAAATTATAGTAGAGGGGACGTAACTTTAAAAATACACGAACCAGAGATGGGATGTTGACAAACATGTGCTCCTATTTGGATAAGTCTTGTGATTCACATTTTAGTATTGATTGCGGAAATATGTTTTTCTTAATTTTTGATTTTGTTTTTTCATATACCTTGTCATATTCTACAAAACTTTTAAGAAATACTTTGAATGGTTACTTGATGAAAACTAAAATGTGAACGGGGAGGATTGGAATTTTGCAATATTAACACAACCTATTTTTACAATGTAAAATAAATACTGAAAGAAATGATGCAGAATTTTCTTTGAAGGCTCCAATTTGTTTTAGAAGTGCAGAAGGTATGTTTCTTTCTCATTAACTGAATGAAAAACAAAATATCAGAAAATTATACGCAGTTATGTTCAAATCAAACATTTCCTAAGATTAAAATGTAAAGGCACTCATCAGAATTAATACAATGAAAACTAATGTGAAATTTTAAGACATTCATGTAACTCAAGTATTACAGTACAATAAAAAAATTGAAATAAAATTGCAATTTCCTTCCCATGATATTGCAATATTTTTACATCACTTTGTCAATAAATGCCAATTTTAGACAATCAGCATGATGACTTCCATCTATCAGAGACATATGCAATTTGCGATGCAATGAGAAATTGCAACCTATTATAGTTTCATTGCAATACATTTCAATGACGAGGTGCTCCTCCGATCAGTTAGATAGGCAACATACACAACACATCATTGGAGTAGCAATAATTTCAGTACGTAATTACAACTTATAAATATCAATGCTACTTGGGAACTTGATTGTGGATCACTTAAACAGGATGAGAGTTAAAGCACCGCAAGACACATTGCCTGATACAGTACATTAAGTGTTCAAAAAGTCTAGAATCAATTGAAAAATAAGAAATTAGAGTTGTTAAATAAAAACAGTATTATCAAATTCAAACTTCCTGCTTATGGCTGTAATTTATAAAGGCCAGATCAGCCATTGAAAACAAACTAATTATTTGACAAACGACTGATGTTAAATTTCAGGAAGTTTCCTTCTTCTCTAGTGCACAATATTTGTAGAGTAGTAAAGAAAAATTTAGCACACATAGAAAGTAAATTAATCATACAAAATACTAAATTAGTTAGGTGGTCAATTTAGCATAAGTAAATTTTGGTTTTGGGGTAAGCCTAAAGTTCGAATTGACGAACACAGGAAATGCTGATTCCTTGCTTTTCAGCTGAATTTGGGAATTTTTTATGTTTGCGCGATGTTGTTTGTGAGATTTTGATGAGGGAACATGTGTTGCAGAGTTTAATTGGATTCGATTTTGTATTGAGGAACTACAATTTCTGGCCCATAAACTGGGGAAACTAATGGCAAATATTCTGTTTCTAACAAAAGCCAAAGATTGTGGTAAATTGCAAAATGAAGTCTAATTTCTTACTCTGTTTGTGGTTCGTTTGCTCTAAATTGTCTTGTTATTAGATTACTTTCTGCCTGTCAAAAAGAGACTATGTCTCAAAACAGTACTATACTTAAATGTTTATCAATGAAAAAATGTTTCCAGAGCACTCACATTGCGAGAATTGATCGTTGAAAAACATAGGAACTGATAATAAATTGCTTAACTATGATTATGAAATATATTATTACGTTTCTTTTCGAAGATGAGAGAGTGGAGGGATATTAATTTATTCAGAAGCATCCAATGGGTTTTCTTGAATTTATATCCTCTACATTCCCATTCTTTCAATTACAGTAATAAATTTTTGGAAAAATTTTCGGATCATATGTGTAATTTTCCGAAACTTCGAGATAATTCTTTAGAGATCAAGGGATACATTCACCTGACAACCAAAAGCCAAGTTTGGAAAATTTAAAAGCATCGGTTTGGGCGATTTTCCACACAGCTCATACATAAAGTCGTAGCAAGTTTGAAGACTTTAAACTGCACCATTTCTCGATTGGATATTTTTAGGCATTTAGGCTTTCATCACAATTCAAAAAAAGACCAGACTCCCATTTCATTAGCCTGGGTCATGTGATCAAACTGATGCTATCAAACTAGCGAGGTCACTACCCAATAGGATTTCACATGCTTATGAGAGATTAGTGTGCTATCAATTACTGAGGGCCGCGGTAATTTGATGGCATAGAGATCTCTGATTAATATTCACAGTACCAATCAGAACCCTGACCTCCTCAGATTGATAGCTCAGTTTGATAGTGTGACCCAGGCTATTCAGTCTTCAATACTGTTATTAAAATACTTAATTTATAGCTACATTCTGAGAACAAAGCGACACAATTCTTCATCAGATTCTACATCAGAAATAATGACAGCCTATCATAAAAGTTAGTTTTAGTTGTATATTTTGATAAGATTAGAATATTTAATAGTATAAAAAGTTAAAATCTAAAATTATTCACAAATAATTTGGTATAAAAAAGTAGACTTACTAATTAGAGGAAAATACAGCGATACTTACAGATCTCTAAGGAAAAATTTTCAATTATTTATATTGACAGAATGATTTCCTGGAGCGGAACAGTGTCAGCGGCAAGTATTAGAAGAGAAACACGAGCTTTAGGGATGTCGATACTTATCCGATACTTGCAAAGTATCGATACCTTCGATCGATACTTAAAGATACTCGGCATCAATACTCCACAATATCGATACCATGCAGTATCGATGCCAAGACCCCAGTATCGACGTGATTTGGCCATGAAGAAGGCCTCTTTTTCTTTTTTAAAAAATTCTCTCCCCACTATTTCACCTTCATGATGCACTGTGACAAATGACGGAGTAATCAAGTTTCTCAAGATGATTAAACTTCAATAAAAATGTCAAAAGCTCAGTTCGATAACTGTACTTAAGGGCTCAAAATAGTTGACTAAGGACGCGAACAGGGCTTTTTTGAGAGAGGCGTAAATCTGGCGGAATTTAACGGCCGACAGACATACGCACACTCAGAATCACGGCATAATTCAGAAATAGTATCGATTGTATCGATACCTCATAAGTATCGATACTTCAGCTCGATGCTCGATACCAGTATCGATGCTTAGAGTCGATACCAGTATCGATACCGAGTATCGATACTTCCCTGAGTATCGACATCCCTAACGAGTTTTGACTCATTTGACATTTGTTTTTGACAAGTTGGCAATGCAGGTGCTTTTTGGGCAAAGAACATGGAGTGGACATTTTCAAGTATCAAATTAGCACTAAAAAGTCAATAAAAAGAATAAGTTTGAACATGTTTAAACTGCAACAGAGAGTCTACCATCTTCAATTTGGTATAGAAAGTAAATGCAAGAATAATGATGGCAGATCCTCTGTTTTTAGTGTATTTTCCGAAGGAAAAATACACTAATTGTCTTTGCAATATTTTGTTGGCAGTGTTCAAATTATTTTTGGTGTCTACTCCACTCTAGTGGGCAAATAACATATTCCTAGAATCTTCATAACATGTACACATAAAAGCATGACATCAGAGGCCAAACATGACATAACTCCAAAACATATTCCTGTTTCAACTCGAACACCTAACTTGAATCTTTCTGTCAAGTAATGAGAACCTAAATTAATTTTACAGTTACATTTGTTTGAAATTCTCCTGTTAGGTGCTAGGACCTTAAGTCATCCTAAAATGAGAGCATTGTCACCCAGCAGCGCCTGATGTGTTGCCAACAAGTTAAAATAGGGTGGTAGACTTATTATAAATTATAGGGAGCACTCCATTCATAATCTCTTTGAAATTTTAAATGAAAAAAAAAATGCATACCAAAAAAAAGTCAGCAAAGCATAACTTTTGAACAAGACATTAGAAAGTCAAATTAACACAGATTAAATGTGAAACAGGTGAAATTAATTGAACTTTTAATACCTAGTTCTTATGTTAGAGCTTGCATCTTGATTGTAAAGTTTTGAAATTGATAGGAACATTTGATTTTTGCAAAACGTTTTTAATGTTAGAATACATCACAGATTATGAATGCAATGGAGAATATTATGAAAAATAAACTCTTAAAGCAAAGTTAAGAGAGCTAAAACTAGTTCTTTTAAGCCTTATAGACAGAAAGACTACAGTTTTATAGATATTTTGCTTCTGCAGTATCAAAAGCATTTGATTGTTCTTTCTTTGAAAAATGAAAGATAAAAAAAGAAACAAAAGAGAAAAGAAACATACAAAAGAGAATAAAGAAAGAAGATCTTCTTATGAGAAAGATACCAATGATATAGCATTTTTCAGTCACTTCGGTTCTGGTTCAGTTCAAGAGCAAAAAATGGAGCATCTTTCATCAAAGTAACATTTTTCTTGTTTGGATCCTCGTTTTTTCATTGCGATGAATGAATTAAGTATTTTCTGACCGAGAAAGATCAGAACTCAATCCCAGAAGAGCCCTTCTGTGAGCCTCTAACAAATATTAGAAGCTTTCCTTCCCTGATGGATTTTTTGTCTTTGTGGAATAATTTTTCTAGGGGATCTAAATGATGACCTAACTAATGGATAGAACCCGTTTAATTGGAGAAATTAAGAATTATAATTGCCAAAATCATGCCTGACAGCAAAAATTCAAAATTAGGGTGTAGTTTTTCACCTTAAACAAGAGAAAACAAAGCTTAGTTCTCTTTCTTTAATTCTTGGATCAACCAGGATATAACCACTTGAGGGCGTCAAGTTGATATAAAAAATCCGCTTTTTCATTTAGAGATTTAAGGGAATTTCAAGGGCTTCAGAGAATGATTTACTTCATCCTGAATGACAGCAACATATTCATACATTTCCTTTTCAAAGTTTTTGGGCAAGGGGTAATGCTTTAGGTTTAGCACTTGGTTGATATCCATAAAGAAATATTGAACAGATCACTAGTGCAGCTCCTAAAATAAAGAGAAATGTGACTGTGAAATCGAACAGAATTATTGAAAGTATGCATGAAAAAATAATGGCCAGAGATGTGGCAAAACCTTTCAGAATATTGTCTGCGTACTTGACAACCAGCGCCACTAAAAGCCCACCACTTGCTTGCAATACAACAATGTACACAACATACCAATCATAGCCCCAAAAGAATCCATTTTGAGTGACGGCGCTAAAGTCTTTTATCAAGACGGTGCCTAGACCAATAGGGATTGATAGGAAGCTTAGTTGAACATTCCGCATCCAAACAGATATGTCGGAGCCTTTGAGGATTTTTTCGAAGTAGATACCGGCAAAGCCAGACAGAACACAAGCAGCAAGAGCTGCACAGATGCCAAGAAGACGATTTTGAGCAACCTTGACTTGTTTTTCCTCTGCATCAGATAATTGCACAGTGACCACTCCTGCGATGAGAAAAACTAGGGCAAGCCACTGTGTGACGATTAGTTTCCGGCGGAGAATAATAACAGCAAAAACTGCTGTTGTTAAAATTTTCAGCTGGTAGGTCACCTGAAAAGTGGAAAGAATACAATAGACCATGAGAATGCAACTCCTGCATTACAGGTGCGCTATAAAGGGGTGAAGAGTTACTATATCTGGAATACAGCATTACGTAATTTAAAGACAGCCCAGGAGGGAGGATGCCACAACAGAACTTTAAATATTAAAATTATTCTATGAATTAAAAATAAACCTCAAGTATTGATGAAATCAGTGACTCTGTAATCAATAAAGATAAACCCCAAAGTAAATTCAGCATAGAAACAAAACAAATGTAAATTTTAGTTTTTGAAAGAAAAAGTAACTTTCAAAACTTTTAAGAATGAGCTTGCTTGAATATGCAGTATAAACGTGTGTGTAGAGCTTTTGTCAGCATCATTCTTCATCATTCATTTACTAGAAGTGTCGTTTTTTCTAATCAACATTTAATTTTCATTGAAATCTATGGTAGCCTAGCACCTTAGTATGATCCTTTATTCCTCTTAGATGCTTGCTTATGGGAGGTTTCACTATACTACAATGGTAGCTCTTAGAGATTAAAAAATTGGATTATGATGGTCACTTCCAAAGATTATAGAGGAATGGCGAAATTAACCCTCTATGCCATGATGTTACTAATTTGTAACAACACATTATTTGGTTATTTAAAAACTGAATTACTCCTCTGTGGTATGCGGTATGAGGTCAAGGAATTTTTTAGTAGGAAAGAGTCTAAAGAAAAGTCACACGGGAATGACCAAAAATTTAGTAGTACAAACGCAATGCTCTTTTTAAGTTTACTTTATCTGAAGGACCAATCTATTCTTCTTACTTGATAAGTGGCGGCGTCCAAATTTGATGCTGAGAGGTAAAGAAGATTGTTTTGAAGGATGTAAAGTAGTGATGGGACTCCAACTTTCAAAGTGTCTATGGGCTGTTTGACGATGGTATTGTGCAATGAGTCCTTGTATCGCTTAATATTACTTCCCTCTTCTTGAAAGACTAGATACAGGGCAATGATGAGCTTCACGAATTCAGACATGACAACCGCTGAGAAAGATATGAAAAATTATGAGATTAGTAACGAAGATCATCAGCTGGACACTAGTAGTGGAGACTAGTAGGAGACACTATTAATCAGAATCATCTATTAATTAAGAAGAAAAAAACTTAAAAATACACTTAAAAAAGGATACAATTCTTGCATAGAAGGAGAGGGATGCAATGAGAATTTAAACATAAACAACGAATGTCCTAAAATGACCAGGACTGTCGCTGCATTGAAAAAACCAAGCAACCGTTCCAGCTGATCTTCATTTTCTTTAAAAATAAATGTAACAGTCAATTAAAAACAAATTAATTCAAGTTAATCTAGGTATAATATAAAATCATAAGAGAAATGCTGTAGCGCCTGAGCAGTGTGCTCCCACTCCACTCAGCAGCCATCAATGCTCCATCATGCATCCTTCTAGCACTGATGCGGAGTCACCTCTTTTCCTCCCTGCCTGACTTTTGGCGCTTATCCATACCTCTTGTTTTCCTAATGCTGTAGTTGTACCGTTCGGTTATGTCGGCACATCAAGAAGAACCTAAGCAACTACAAAGCTTTAGGATATAAACATAGGCTTCCTGGCCTGCTCCCTGTCCTTGGCAGGAGTTTGTTTTTACTTTTATCCGCCCAATAAGTGCAAAGGGAGAGAAAAAATGCAAAAAAATGTCAGCTGATAGTTGATCTCACCGGTTGATGACAGAAAGAGTTCTTCCTTCGGAGCCCTTGTTCTTGCATGTCTCATACTCAAACTCAAAATTGCATTTTGAGCTGTTAGAGTGACAAGACTAACAGTCTTTAGCATTCTAGAGTTTCCACCTGAAAAATTGAGGAAGACTTCTAAAATTTATAACACTCTATGAAAGGCGGAGGAGCGCTTAATTGCTAATATCTCAGTTCCTACACTATAAAATCACCTAATATTTTGGCTTCAGTCTGATGACAAACTTGATGATAACCTACTAAAACATCTAAATGTACCAAAAGCTACTAAGTCTGGGGCAGCTTGCAGGGCTCGTTCAAGGAATGGAAGGGCTGGCTATAAATGAAGTCAATTATTTTTTTTTTTCGTGTTTATCAGGCACTTCTGGAACCCCACTAAAAACGGCTAAATTAAGACTGAATGGAAAAAACAGAAAGAAAAAAAAAGAAAAATAAGATTTTTGATGCGATTTTCCAATAGTTTTCACTGAGGAGAGGGAATTCCTGGAATCGAGCAAATATTTTTATTCGAAGGTTTTCAATTTTTGTTCTGTAAATGATCATAAAAACAGAATGGTATAGGTCATGAATATAGGAAGAAAATAAAGGTGATCAGTTAAGAACATTATTCCATGAATTTACTGATCTGAACTTGATGATATAATTACCTATACATAGTAGAAAATAAAAAATGTGAACATTAACTTCAGATTCTTGTTATTCAGTATCGTTTTCGATACATTTTTGTAATTTTTCTCCTCTGCACAAGGAGAAATCTGTGATAACTTCAAGGGATATAATTGATTCTTTCTCTTTTAAAGGAAATAAAATTGGAATGGAGATTTTGAAACACCGAAAACAAGATACGTGGTTAAGGAATTTCACCATCGGTTTTTAATCCAAAATAGAAAGAATTTAAACAACCAGCTTGCAATGGAAGACATGCTTTACGGATGGCGAGAAATACGTACGTTGAACCATGGTTTCTTTTTCTGCTGGTAGGCACTCTGCAGCACACTCTTTGTCTTCTTCAGGCATTAACTTATGTTGGCAACCACACCGACAGGAATCTGACTAAGCTTTACCTAAGAACAAAAGAATGGCATCAAAACAGGTTTTAGCATTATCAACTACTACTTCGCAAGACCCATTAAATAACTTTTCAAAATGTAAAAACTACACCAGTTGATCTAGGGAGAGGTAAAGGGGGGAGGGCGGATTTAACAACAATCTTTCAGGCTTCATCCCAAAAGGACAATCAGGACACCCTTTAGCTTCTGGTGCTTTAAAATTTTTATGCGAGTAAACTGTGAACATTAAAATTTTGAGCAGTTTGATCTGTTGAATTTAGTATTACTTATTTGAGTTACACGATTAAAAAAAGTTACTGAATTTACCAAAATATCTGTTAGAAAACATCAATTACGGGGAAGATAAATTCCAGAGAGAAAAGTCGAACAGAAAAAATGACTTGGGTGTGAGATCAATATACCTGTTTGTAAGGAAGTTATTCATTTCTTTTCTCTGCTCTTCCTCCTTCCTTTTTTTCACTCCTTTTCTCCATCTCTCGCTCTCTCACTTTTCTTTCTGGCTTGTGGGTGACCTGCGGCCCTCCTATAAATCCACCTAAAGGATATTCACGATGAAGATTAAAAATAGGAGTTACTATCCTGGTTAAAGTTATCTAATATCGATGAGCACAAGTGGAAAAACGATACACGTTTGAAAAGAGGCGATTGAGAAATCCACCTTCTGAGCCTGAGAAGCTAGAGGCATTTGTCCGAGTCACGGAACACAATAATGGAGATACGTTGTTTTGCACTTTGGCTATCGATATAAAATCATTCAAATACTCATCAGAGTCCCCTCACGATGTCTACACAAAATTAATGAAATTTTAAAAATGCCACTGCCAAGGAATCAGTTCTCTACTCCTTATTTTCATAAAATTCATGAGTAAGAAGCTTAACAATAACAGATCCTCATTGCTTGTTTCAACGTCTGATGTGAAATGCATTTTTGATGATTATTATGATTTCATTTTCTTCACAATCCCTACCTACACATCCACCGGAATACATACCTCTCTTCTGTGATTGGTTTCGTAAAGTCTCGGGGGTCTTTTAAACGTAATCTCCCAACTCACTTCTGCAAAAACCTTCGGGTGATAGAAACTGAAAGAAGGCCAGTTGAGTTGATACACCGGGTTGGGATCTTATTTAACAACCACAAGAACGCTCAGCAGCAAGGGCCAAGTCAAAATACACTGAAAAGAGAAATTCATTGGGAGTGGTTGGACAATTTGGCTGAGGATTGAAATGATACAAAGTAAGTATTCCACTGCTGCACTAATTACTTCTAAGTCGACCCTATCATTCATTGTCGGGTTTGGACTTCGTGGACGTGAGCAAGCAAAGATAATAAGTGATAAGGGGAATGATTATGTGGCGTACTTACTTTTCGTGGCAGCAAAACAGAAGCTGATCAATGCTTTGATTTCTATGAAGGGAGATACAACACGAGCGGAAAAAATCGTAGTTATAAAATAGATAAGCAGGCCTTTCTAAGAAATTTCCCTCGTTTCAGGTATGTACTCGGAAAAGGAGAAGGCGAACGCATCTTCTTTTCTAACCTCTCGCGGTGTGTTGGTAAACAAGAATCGCGTTGGCAAAAAAAAACATTACAAATGAAATTAATTTTGATTTGACAACATTGTTCAAATCAGTAATCACAATGCAACAACCTCAGCATTTTAGTACTCAAATCTTGCGCATGTTCCTTAACCTAGAGAAAATTTTCCTGTATTGTCTCGAGAAAAATTATGGAAAACTCTCATTATTTAAAGAACTACGCAATTGATTTGTATTGTATGCAGCTTTAAAGAAATACCTTTTCGGCGACTGGAAATTTTGAACTTGAACAGTCGAAACGCAGTTTTGAATAAGCTCTCAGTGTCTTCACTTTCGCTATGTTTCTCAGACTGCACGTCGATGCGATGAAGGGAACGGGGCCAATATGACAACAGTGTTCACTCAACAGCTGACCTGTGTGGAAGTAATGTGTACTCTGTCGTCTTCGATTGTGTCATTATGAAATTATTTTATTGTACTTCTCGCCTTATTATCTGATTAATGCTAAATTCATAACCCATCTCGAACTTTCATTCTAATTAGCTGTTTTAAAGTGCTCTCGGAACAATGTCATCCCCCAGTGCTGGAAAGCGTCGAATGGACACAGATGTCATCAAGCTGTATCCTTTGTTATACATACTCTAATCACTGTTCAATGTAGATGGACCTGCAACTGGATATTGGCTTTGAAGTGGGGACTTGTCAGCTGTTCTTTGTTCCACATGTTGTTTGGACAATTTCTAGCTCTGATCAATCTCCTTTATCAGAAATGCTCCCAGCAGAAACTTTCTTATTCCTGATGAATCAAATACTGGTCATTGATTCATCTTACTTTGTCTTCTGCTTGTATGAATGGCTAAAGTTGCTTAGGAATGAAAAATGATTTTTTATCATCACTGTTGCATCCCCATTTCTCTGTCCCTAATCAGTGGTACAGAAACTTCATGCTGCATCAGAGGAACTTCTGTCAAGTAGTTTCCCATCTAGTATATAGAATTGGAAACTACTTAGTTTTCTGGGTAAATGTTCTTCATATTCACTGATTCCTATGATTTAGTTATTAGATTCAGGTTATCCTTGAGAAAGGCAGATCATATTTGCCTCTGGATTGAAATCCCCTCATTATTGCGTATTTACCCCTCAAACCTTTCACTATTTCAAATTGCTCGCAAGCTGCTAATATACCTTGTTTCTGCCGCTCCAACGCCTCAATCTTTGTCCTTGAATTTCCTGTCTGATGTTCATTTTTTTGTAGTTAGGTTACCCTAACTCACCATCCTCCCAACCGTTGAATAGGGTTTCTTTTATTTTCAAGCAACATAATTTTGTAACATATATCATGGCTACAATGATGACTTTTTTAGCAATTTCTAGTCATCTTTAGGTTTGTGGTGCTAACCTTGGTATGTTTTGAGTTGTCTCAGTTTGCTATGGATGTCGATGCAGTTTCTCATCCTATCTCCCTTTCTCCTGTTTGACAATAGCTCATTTTTTCTTTTTCTTGCGTTGAGCAAATTTTTTCCAACCATCAAGTGTAAGTATGGTGTAACCAATCCTTTGGAGATGTACAGTTACCTAATTTATTTAGAACCTAGACCCTGTGTTTTTCACATCAAATTTTCCCCTTGCAAAACCAGTGCTTAATCATCCTAGGAAAACTTGTTGCCAGTCTGTAATGTATATTTTTCGCTAAATTAAATGATAAGTCCAAGAAAATTTTCTCCTCCAACAGTTCTTACCCAGATAATATGAATTTGTTTACTGACTTTAAGGCATAGACAAGTTATTTCTTCAAAAGTTGAACCTTCAATTATTATTGTCTATCGTTTAAAGCGGCGCTCAACTTCCATCAGTTACCCCCAAAGCCATTGTTTTCAGTCACCAGGAGCAGAGTTTCTGGTCTCTAAAAGTAGCCTTCCAGAAAATGTTTTGCTCCCACCGACTTAAGTATTGCAAGGTGGAGCATGGCACCCTCAATTAGTTTGATTTACAAAAAAAAATTGAAAAAAAAATGAAATTTAAGGATTCCAAATTTTTTTTTTATGGAGACATCACACACATCTCCTTAGAAATCTATAGTTGATACCAGGTGGCATTGATACTTTGATCCAGTTATTGATACTATTGACATTATTGTATTGTACATTTTTATGAAAACAACTGCCTTGGGTAGATAATCTGTATTGATATGTATCAGCATTTGCTCTAGTCTTATCAACATTTTCATGCTTAGTCTCTATCAAGCTACCTAGGATGCCTCTTGTGTTAGTCTCCGAGAGGAAATGAGGGAAATTTCCTTATCAGGATGAATTTCATGTTTATTTGATTAGACTTTCTCACTGCACAGAAATTTTTTTTTCCTTAACTTGGTCCTCAGTATTGAAAGCAAACACGAAGTTACAATTTTAGGTGGACTAAACGAATTCTGTGTTAAATTTTATGGCCCCAGAGGCAGTAAGTATAATTCAGTGCCCTCATATTATAAAGGTGGCTAAAGTGTGATACCACGTATCTCCATTGCAGTGTTTCCTAATCTCCGCTCCTAGTTTATTTTTTCGAAGAGGAACTAGTCAACTTTATAGCTTGAAATTTATACAGGACATTCTACCAACATAGAAGAAAAATCAATGAAGTTTTCAAGAAATTATGTTGACTAGTTTTCCAAGGAAAAAATACAGTATGATTGCAAGTCCTGAACATCACAAACGGAGATATGTGGTCTCGCACATTCACACATAAATTTTTGCGCATAAATTTCTCTTCACATTAATATTTAAAACTTGGCAGTATTTTTTTTTTTTCATGACACATTATTGTTGTTCTCTCGAGAATAATGCACGTATGTACTGACTTTCACATAATATTAGATGGTTTACCTAGAAGCAGCCTGATTGCATTTTACATTGCCTACTTTCTCCAGCGTTTTATTATTTAATGTAGAACCAAACTATTCAATGCCTCTAAACTGTCCGTGATTTCACCTTAAATTAAGGAGAATATATGTACGCCTAAAATCCAAATTTCAGTATTGCTTAGTTTTCACTTTGAAAATTAAAACTCTGAGGAAATGAGGCAATGCTTGGTGCAGTTGGGTTGATTCCGCTTAAATTCGTCTTTTTACGAGTTCTTATTAAATTTCATGTTGTTGTTCACTTTCACCTAAAAAAATAAAATAAAGTTAAAAAAATTAATACATATAATAAATACAAGTCTCTTAGCACCTCTGAAGACCTCTGTTGTGAGTTCATATGAATGGCAACAATCATGACAGTGAGACCAGGAACTGAACATTTTTCACATTATATAATAATTACATTATAGATGTATATCACATTATGTATACGACATTTTTTTCCATCATGTGCGACAGTGGCCGTACGATCTTCAGCAAAATCAGTCTCACTCTTAAAATTAGTCCAAATTTCAAATTAATTTATTTTGCCTCTAATGCCACTTTCATAATTAAGTCCTCTTATCGCTCAGTATAGACTGTTTAAATTTAAGGATTACTTTCATATTTCTGTGTTCTTTCCCTGTTTTAACAGCACCCTATGAAGGTGGGATCTGGAAAGTGCGAGTGCACCTGCCAGAACACTACCCATTCAAATCACCGTCAATTGGCTTTATGAACAAAGTTTATCATCCAAACATCGATGAAGTCTCAGGCACCGTCTGTCTAGATGTAATCAATCAAGCATGGACTGCACTTTATGGTTTGTCTATGTCAACTTTCATTTTATAAAATCTTGTGAGAAATCATAATAACATTTAGTTGGATGGAATTAAAGAAAGAAGAGCTAACTCTTTTAATGGAATTCCACTGGATCACATTTAGCAGAAGAAAACCAACTCTGATTTTGTTGTTTTTATAATTGCTCACCGTGTTCTTTACTTTTAAAAATGCATAGTAATAAAATGTAAGTATATGATTGTTTTCCTTCCAATTTAACAATTTTTGGTAGGAAAAAAATGATTTGCTATTTTAGGCATTATTCAAGTCAAGGAGATGCACAATTTTTATTAAAACACTGTAATTGCGGCAGTTTCCCTCTGCTAAATGTGATCCAATTTATGAAATTATAGAAATTGATGTTGTATGGTCTGTACGAATAGAGCAATTTATTTTTATATCGGAGGTTGCAGATCAAGCCTTTCTTAGCAAAAGAGGCAAGGTATTATAATTTTGACCTTTGTGTAGGTAGTATAATGTGCTTCGAGGAGTACTTATTTTTTTATTCAGCTCCTGAGAATGGGCAAGAATTTATTCTTTGAAAACCGCCTTTAATATCAACATTCCTGTTCTCATACCTTTCTTTTTTTTCTTTACTTTGACGGAAAAATCAATAATGGAACACAAGACAAGGGACAAGGTGTGCATTCAAGCATTGTGATACAAGTGTTCCCATCTTTTTTCTGTACAAAAGATTTGTGCAATGAGAATTATTGAAAGTAACTCTTAACGAAGACATAAACGTTTTTCCATGCATAAATATAAACATTCTGCACCTAAGAAAACCACAAACTGCTGGAATTGAAGTGCCCACTAAATGTAGCCACTATGGTCTTTGCGGTATGAAAACACAGCAACTTTAGTTTTGGCAATTTGGCCCAATTGTTGGACATTGTCTCTACATTTCGAACAACCCAGGGCAGGGAAAGAACATCACTTTATCATGAAGCCTACCATAACCGTTGTAATGCACAATCTAATTTACGTTTGCTCTGGATTTTCTTGTTAGTGGGAAATTCTATTTTTTTATGATCAGTGCTGAATATAAACATTAACGTCTTGTCTAGGAGTTAATTGCAGTAATTTTTGTTGCGCAAATTGTGTTCTGTTTAAAATCCTGAAGAGGCATCGTAGATTTTAATGGTCAAATTCATACCTTGAGAAGTGGTGTATTCAGTTCGTATTTGAGATATTTGCCTTTACGAAATTTCTTTGTTTCAATTATTTTATTTCATGTAATTAATTTGTTTTCTTCTAAGGAAATATCAAAAGTTAGTTGTGATAATTTCATATTTTAGCCATAGAGAAAAAATTCAGTTAGAAACTTTTCCATTTAGGTATTGTATTAGTATCAAGGACAAAATCTCTAGTGCAGGTAATTTTCTAGTTGTTCGTATGAAATAAGGAAATAGGAGTTGCAGCGAAGGTATACTTCAAATCATTTAGTCAAATTCTTCCATGAATTTTTAAATGTCCCAAACAAGTGATTATTTTTTCCCCCAATTACTTAAGCGATTATTTATCTATTTTCTAGATTTATCAAATATTTTTGAGTCATTTCTGCCTCAGCTGTTAACGTATCCTAATCCAATTGATCCATTGAATGGAGATGCTGCAGCAATGTATTTACACAAACCAGATGAATATAAGAAGAAAGTGCACGGTATGGTAGATTTCATCGCTTTTTTAAATTGAAAGTTATTGTTCAGATGTGTTTCAGTGATTTCCGTCTTCTCCTTGTCAAATTCTGTGCCTATATCCTTGTGTGCAGGTGGCCCCTGCTTTGTTATACCTACAAGTACTCTTTTAAAAGTGACATCTAATGCCTTTCCAAGGCGTTCTTGAAGGTGAGGAGGCACTATGAGGTTGACAAAGGAACTGACTTTTTTTGCCCCAAGTAGCCCTGGCTATCATGCTGTCAAACAGGGTTAATGCCTTACGAAAGATAGACAAGAAAATTTTGGATCTAGAATAATTCATTTGTCAGTGTCCTGCTTTGTTTTCTTCATACATACTACACCACTATCATGCAGAGACTACCCTCTTGTTCTTGCATTCTCACGATAAGTTGGAAAATGTAGAATTTTCATGATCGTGTTTATTGAATTGTAGGGCAAACGAGCCAGGCTTGCATGTGAGACAAGGAACACTGTGAGTTCACAAAATTTGTTTTCGATAGAATGGGTATTTTTTTCTTTATCAAGCAAAAAATGAGGAAAAAACCTTGAAAGGGTGCTGATATTTGAAATTTTTCGACTAACATGTACTTTAATTGTTCTTAGAGAGTTAGGAAATTTTAAAGCGGAGATCAGGACTGATTTTAGCTTCGGAGAATTTTCAGCATCCTTGGTGTTGTGCAATGTTGTGTAAAATTAATTTACAGTACTGGAAAAACGCACAGTTATATAAGTTATGACAAAAATTCGATTAATTTTGATTAGCATTTTATCGTAACAACTGCCAGAATATGTGTACAGAATAAGTGAAAAAGAAGATTAATAATTAGAAAATTTTCCTCTTTTTTCTTTTTTTTTCGTTTTTTTTTTCATTTTTTATTCAGAAAGGGAGGAAGGGATCTTTGGTAAAATTATTAACAACTCAAGTCCAGGTTCTCACGTCAACAGTCATGAATCCATGATGTTACACAAGCCAAACGGCAAAGTTAAAGTGAAATTGAGTGAAACTGAGTAACTTCTCCCTTTCAAAAATTAACTTAACTTTTCATAAATTTCGGTGTCATTCAACCCAATTCAAACTCCCTTTAACTGGTTCAATAATGGTAAAAACTTGGATATGTGTCTGTAAAGTGTTTTTCTGAAGTCTTAAAGATGCACTAATAATATCTTTATGTTTACAGAGTACGTGCGAAAATACGCAACAGAGGAAGCGTTGCGTGAGCAAGAGCATCAAGCTGTATCATCAGATAGTGAATCATCAATGTCAGACTTTAGCGAGGATGAAGCACAAGACATGGAATTATAACGTAGGATCCACTCTTTAAATTTTTGTAGATATTTTTGCTTCATTTTTGTTCACTGTGCTATAATACGACGGTCCATTATGTGTTCGTGTGTAGAATGGACTCGGAGTTCAAAAACCATTTATTTTTAAGAATTCAACGCTCCCTGCCCTGGCCAGGGCTGCCATCTGTTAGGACTTCTCTCATTAGGAATCTTGAATTTACCTGCCTTCCCAGGAGTAGGTCACCTTCTGCCCACTATCTCGCTCTCTGTCATAGAACTGGACACTTAGGGATACATTTTCTGATAACAGGATGATGTCACAATAAGATGAGGGTAGAAGATGTTCTGTATGTGTCTTAGAAAGTTGGTGCATTTAGAATCAGTGGAGTGCTTAAGTTCTCATGAAATACAAGGAATTTTTGGAGGGTAATAAAACTTAACTCTTCGACAGAGAAAGTATTGTTAATTGTTTATGATAGTAGGTAATATCAAACAAAGACTACTCACAAGCAATATTCTGCTCTTACAAGGTCTGTTCCATGAAGTATGCCAAAATATTTTTTTCTAAAAGAAAAAAATGAATTCTTCTTTTAACATAAAGAACCTGAAATTTTCCATTCCATCATTGGCAGCCCTGTCCGTGTCGCTAGTCGTCATCTACGTTTAGGTTGTTGAAGAAAAGTTAGCCCTTGGTAGTTCCTGAGAAAAGCTGTAGTGGAAGTTACTTTCTTTTAAATTTATGTGAGATCTTTTATTATAGAACAAATTTAGCACAATGTATTTTGTATCGAAGCATCCCTCTGAAGCGGTTGATTGATTTAGAATTAGTCATCAACCTGGAGTTACCCTGCAAATCAGATGGTGATGTACTTCAAGAATTTTTTCCAATCTTAAGTTAGCAGTTACTTCTCTAGGAAATCTGTATCTTTCGGAATTTTAACTTCATCATCACTTCAAAAGCATCCTGTTTTGCAATATTTGGAAAAGATGGAAGACATCAGATTAATTTTTAAGGGTTCTACATTTTAGGTAAACAGAAGTCTTTTATAAATGACCCCTCTTGTATCTTGTACCTACATCAATATATTTGCGCAGATTCGGAATGTATCATTGAAATGAATCTATTAATGATTTAGCAAAATATAGGTTTCCTGTTTATTCTTAAGTATATATGCAGGACCTTCACCAATAAACAATAAAAATAAGAAAGTCTGCAAAGCAGGATAAATAGTAGAATGAGTGCATATCTCAGGTTTGTAGGAAATTAAACTGCTAACATTTTTTAGCTAGACGAAATTTTAAGGCTTTGTCATCTGTAGCTATCAAGCGCTAAATTTTCAAACAAATTCCATCCTTATCATCCATCATATTCATTCTCCTCACTATCATCTTATTTTGAATCTAAGTTGTTATTTCATTATCTTAATCCACCTATCTGGGTGTCTTTCTGCATCAGATTTTTCTACGCATTAGACGTAGTGCTGTCTTGTACTGTCATGAGCGAGTGAGAAGTAATATGTAATTAGTCCATAATGATCACTACTGAAAGGCTTTATGAATTGTTTGCTAAGAAAAATTTTCAGTAGTGAATAAACAGAGTGCTCACAGACTGATTGTGAAATATTTATTACTTTGTGAAATTCAGACAAAGGAAAAAATGCTGAAATTACGGAAAGATTTTCGAGTTATTTTCTTAAGAAACAAAATCTACCATCTCAGGATTCTTGGATGAATTTTTCGACTGAAGTCTGATAGTCTTAGTATGATGGAGTATGAACAAGATGGTTCATCATACTGAGTGCACTTATAAATGAACAAAAAAACCCTGCAAAAATCATGCAATGACATCATTTCAGGAAATTTTATGGAGAAGAGTCTAAGAGTTTTTTGCAGCAATAAAAGGAAGAAGAATGAAAAAGTGTTTTGCTGTCGCTGCATACCATACGTTAAATGGTCAGTTTCTGAAATGCTCTTCGCATCCTTAAAAACTTGAAATTTACTCTTATGAACTCAATAAAGAAATTAAAGGTTCATAAAATTAGAATTTTATTTTTTCCATGAAGATTCCAGAGTGAATCAACTACTTTCCTCTTTGCTCGTCAATAGAAATGAAAGTTAGATTACTGTCACTATGTATTACATGGCATATGTCCACCAGAAATTTTTCTCAAAGTAATAATAGGACTCTTTATATTATATTTCTGCCATAAGTGTATTCATTGAGGCAGGTCTTGTCTTAATGAAGCGAACGGTGTCAATTCAGGGTAACCTGTCGGATGGTGGAAAGTTTTTAGCTCTAAAATCTTTCATAGACTTTTTGCAAGAGAACGAACATAGCTTTTCGGTTTTTTATTCATTTACCAAAAAACAAAGAAACCATAAGTGGTAACATAGAAGGAAACAAATATTTTTTGCATATCTCCCCATAACAGTACGGACATTGTTTCTTATTCTGTAGATGCATTGCACGAATCTGTATGCATATGGACAGATCTTTATGGTTTAAGATATATTTTTAAGAGGTAGTATTTTTTTAAATGCGGATAAAATAAGACAAAAGAGGTTTTACTCATTTCTTTCTCTTTTTTTTCAATTTAATTTGTTTGTTACATTCATATCACGATTAATGCTTTGAGTCTCCGATTTTTTTCATTGATATTTTTCCTGTTTGACCCCAGTTTTACAGCTCATAGTTTTATCATCAGTGTTGGAAATGATAAATTATATTTGTTAAATATTTGAGTAACTTCATTATCTTCAAATAGATTATTTTAATTTTGTTTTATTTCTTTACTTTTGTCGCAGATCACTAGTCATGCAGTGGTATTTTATATTACTCATTTACTTTATGCTTTTTCCCTTGTTTCTTCTCTCCATCTGGAACCTGTCTATTTACCATTCTTTTCTCATATTCCACTCATCAAATCTGTCATCATTTATTCTTCCTTTCTATTTTGGCCTTTTGATACTTGTAGCTTGAATTTTTACAATTGAAGAGCCTTCCAGAAAGAGGACCGACAGCAAAAAATAGCGTTCAAGAAAAGTGCAGTGGAAGTTTCTGTAATTACTCTCTGGCCACTACTGGTGACCTACATCGGAGCTTGGACTCCAATTTAAGTCACCGTCAGTAGTTGGAAAGTAATAATGAGGACTTCAAATGCATTTTTCCGAACGCAATTTTTTTATGTGGGGCCTTTTTCCGGAAAGCTCCTCAATTTGAACAGTGCAAAGCCAAATTATGAAGGACTTGCCATTCCTGAAGTTACAGGAAAATAAACTTTCAGTCCCGTACTCAACTCTCAAAAGTAAAGAAGAGGTAAAAAAGCTAATGTTAGTAATAATGTTGGTACTATTGAAGATGTAAAGCCAGTGACCTTAAGAATTTTAAGGTTCTCTGAAGTTACGCTCTGTAACTTTATTTACTATCCAGGCTATAGGAGACATTTTTCATTGTATTTCCTTTTTTGGTTTCTTCATGCTCAGTCAGTAATTTGAAAACCTATAGTCTATTTATATTTATGTCTTTGTTTCAACTTTTATTTTACCCATTATGCCCTCTCTTTAATTGGCTTACATTTTGAGGGAAAACGCAAACTTTTCTGTGTCCACTGACAATATGAAAAGAGAGACCAAAATAATTAAACTCTGTCCATTAAAAGCAAGTTCCCTAGAACTTCCTCACAGTAAATCTTCATTTAAAATAATAAGAGATTGAAGAACAAACGGAGGTACCTATTCAATGATTTATATGGTTCATCGGAGTTAATTAAAAACCTTTTTAAATTATTTCAAATTCAGAATTTCCTAAAAAAAAACCGACTCTCACTGCACTGTTTACAGGGATTCCACGAGTTAGAAAGTGTGAAATGATTGAAATTGTGGCTTTATGTTGTTTTTAGCATGTGTTGTGAAAGAAATATTCCTCTTAAAAATGTAATTATCCTCTCAAGACGACTATTCCATCAATTTTTTATTTATATCAATTCAAATATTCCTTAGCTTCACAAAAAAACAAAAACTCCAAAAACTTCCTCCTCAACCATTTGCTTTCAAGTATCGATATGAATTGAGGAATGCCTAATTTATAAACTCTGTTCTGACTTTAAATGAAAAAAAAAACCCACTTATCAAGCTCATCTTAAAGGATATTTGTCTGCTATTAAAAGGTAACTTGACTGTGGATTTCTCTTTTCATCATAAGAAAATTTTATCTCAAGGGAACTAGTGTGTATTATTCTAACTTGTCACTCGCCTTCCCTTTGCCTCTCAATAATTTGTCTATTTCTCTCTGTCTTAGAGTTGAAAACTTCTCAAGTATTTCTATCTTTTTCACTCATTTCTTTAATCAGAGCAAACTTCGAAAAAATTTTGAGCAAGCAGATGGAGACAGCCTGATATATTTTTTTCGTTTTCTTTTTCTTTTTCTTTTGATCTCTCTTTTAAGTTTTAGAATCAACATTCAGAATGAAGTCGGCGGCTCATTCGAGAATGTTGGAATGTGATATTATTATAAATTTCCAACATTGATTTTTGAATCCTCTCCTCTCTTGCCCTCCTTTTTGGTTGCACAATCACCAAATTGAACCCCAAAATTAATAATGAATACTTTGCGCAAGAACTGTTTGCTAAGAATACAATCATTTTATCAAATTCATCTTGTAAAAACTGAAATGTTTTATAGTGATGTAAGGTTATTTACTGCAATAATTATGGTTTAATAATAATATTTTTTTATATATTTAAGTGCATATAAGCCCTTCAATGCATCAAGTCTTTGAAATCCGCTGGATAATTTGATTCTGTTGATATTGTAGCTGGTCAGAACATTATCGGAGGCTAATCATTGATTCAATTCATCAGATGTATAGGCAGCAATATTTTTCAAGATTTTAGCAGGGTTTTCATTATATTTTTAAAAATATTAAGCTGAAAACCTTGCTATGACCCCCCCCCCCCCCATATATATAAGGTTCCGAGCTAAAGTATAGGTCTACAGATTAATATCACTAATAGACCAGTTGATCATTTATTTAAAGCAAATTCATTTGTTGAAAACTCACTTCTTACCCACAACTGAAGAAAGTTTACGCAGTGAAATCGGTCTCTTCCCATGAAAACTTTGCTAAAACTGAAACTCATCATTTAATTGTCAATAAGTTTCTTAATCTCTTGGTGCCACAAAAAATCAGCATTAAGATTGTAATAGCTTAGTTTTTCGCACACATGTAATCTGATTCTGGATCTGAAATAGTTGGCTGTACTGATCCGCTATACTGATCTAGGTCAGAGCCATCACATGCAAATCAAGACGATTTAATCATGAAAAATCACATATTTTGTAATTATTTTGGAAACGACTCATGTGAATTATTTCCCATCAAGAAATAGAGCCTCAAGCCATCTGATCATTAGCTCTCACTAGGAATTTTCCTTATTCTGAATGATGCCAGTCTATAAAGAAGGTGAATTTCACCTATTGAGATTTCAGGCAAAAAATCCGATTTTTGAGTTGAGAAGAAAGAAGTTTCTAGTATTTTCCGCTCCAAACTTTGAGCCTGTGAAGTATGTATCACCCCTGGTATTCCACTATGCCCGTAAAAATCTCCTATTATTCTAACTTTCAAGGCTTTCTAAGTGGCTGTTCAGTCTATATTAGTATTTTTTACATGAGTTCCTACTGTCTTTAAAAAATACCTCGAGATCAACAATTGTAATGGTGTAATCTTATGATCCATTAATTACTTATGAGCAGTAAGTACTTAATAGATAAAACTGATGAACAGAACACTTAAGTGAACAATTTGCAAAAGAAAGTGTAAGTCTTATAACAGATTACACAGCTTCGAATTATCTGTAATATTTGTTTCTGTATAAACTCATGAAAAATTCTCCAATATAGAATCTAATGGCGGAAGCAGATATTTATTGCTTTTCATATCCTTTGAATGCTTTCCAAGAGGTGTCTTGACATTTGCCTGTTTTCAATAAAATAATGTAGCTTCTGAACCTTATTTTTTTTAGAAAAAAAAAAAAAGAAAAGTTCAGTTTGATGTCAACAAACTGAGCTCAAGCAATCGTCTTTTTTATTATTTTTTTAATTAACTTTTGATTTAATTTCATTTTCTTTTTCTTCCGCAAAGAAGGGATACAAATTGACTCTATAAAAATTGTGTCATTTTGAAACTTATTAATATATTCTGTTTTTAAGTGCCAAATTTTTGTTGAATTCATTCACTTTGTTCAGTCTTTTCAAGGCGCATATTGAATTCTCATAGAGGATGTGATTTTAGCTGAAAAGATTCATTGGTACATTATGCAATTCAGACTGCACATAAGGCTTGAAAATGTAAGACTACCCGAAAAAGGGAGGGGGAGGGCAAAACACGTGCATCCATGTGTAGTGCTGCAAGATGGCGTATGTGTTGCACCAAGAGCTGCTCATACCTCGCATGCATTCCGTGCACCTATTCAGCCAGGTGGCCGTTGTTGATTCCATGAACTTTCTACCGCTAAGTCCAGTGAAAGTTATCTACCCATCGCCTCATTGAAAGTGCCTTAAGTACGGTCTGAGTTGTAGCATATGCCCATGGAAAGATCGGTTCTTGCACTGAGACCCGCATTCTTAAATTTTAATGTCCTTGTAATTTGCAAAAATAATAATGCCGGTATTTCAAGATACTTGAAGTAATCATTTAATTTAAAAAATAAAAGGGGGAAAAATACCTATGTGAAAAAGAGTGCTTAAAAGATACGGCAAATAATAACAGTCAGGATAGGTAATTGAATGTTTAACATATTAAAATTCAAGACAAAATTTGCTAAGTTTCTTCTTTCTTATGCCAAGTTGATGATCCTTGGCATGCCTATTCAAGCTAAGTCACAGAATTTTACCCCTTGCAATTTGTATTTTCATAATCACATCAGACTTTATCGTTACTTTTATCCATCCCCAGATGACAATTTTTTCCCCCCTTTTGGAGAATTATTTTTTAGTTATACTGTCAAACTGTTACTTTTTTATTTTTCATCTGACTTCCCTCAAAAACTTACAGTGTAGCTTTTTGAAACAATGTGCGCCAAAATATTTACTTAATGTATTTTAGTATCCTTCTAAAATGCGCTGGCATGCTTGTACAATATTCTTTGTGTAAATATGTTTGTTTGTTGTATAAATTAAAGAATAGAAGGAAAAAATCAACATTAACCATAATTTTTAACGCAAGTACACAATATCACTGTATGTAAAAGTTTCATCAATAAATGTTAAAGTATCAATATTATCCAATTATTATACTTCCTATCAACTTTTGTCACACTCATTATAAGCACTTTATTTTCATCATAAGTATTTCTCTTTGGGTTATAGTAGGACACTGAATAGGTACTTTTTAAGTTCTTGCATTTTTGTTTTGAACACATTTTTGGAGGAAATAGATGGTGTAACGATAGGTTTTGAAAAATTTGCCTGTTACTCCTGCTTTGATGAAAAAAAGGCGTTCAGTGACTGTGAATTGTCTTAAATGACTCAAACTTTTTATTTAACAATTTTTGATTTGAAAGATACTTGTCAGGAGTTTAAAGTAAACAAGACTCAAATCCGGATTGACTGTACAACTTACACCACCACACCCCCACCCTCCCAGCCCACCCCAAATTTTATTGAAACCAACTAATTTTTGTAAGCAGTGATGCATTAAGATTTGTACTCAATGAAATAAGCCAAGTAAAAAACCGGCACATTTTGTCTACCATATTGCACCATTAATATTACCACCACCCCTTCAAGGGAATAATTTTGCTCGGACACTTCTGCCTTTTTTTTATTTGAATCGAGACATGCGAAAAGGACGGAAGTCCAAATTTTTCAAAATCGACTTTTTTGCATTGTTGGACTCCTCTAATGCATATACATTGACTCTGCGAAGAACGGTGGAAGTCCATCATTTTAACGTTGATTAATAGGGAAGGGAAATATTGGTGACATGCAAAAAGGGTAGAAGTCCAAATCAAAACTAAAAAATTCCCAAAGAAGCAGGTTCAAAATTTCTATAGGAGATTCAATTCTCATTAGTACAATCGGGACAAGCCTTCCGCGATAGGAAAATATTTTTTTTCTTTAGGTAGGTATTCGAATTGTGTGTCCAACATGAAGTTTTTTGCTTCTCCTGAAAAATTGATTTTATGGACTTCTGCCCTTTTCTCATGTCTCGGTTCATTTATATGAGACAGTTGACCCGATTCGTGTATATATTTTAAGCAGTGATTGTATTACATTTTTCGTCAACTTGCGCCCCCGATTACACAAAAACTTGCCTCCTGTGAGGATCGAACTCACGACCCCTGGTTTACAAGACCAGTGCTCTGCCACTGAGCTAAAGAGGCCGGATGGTCCGGGTAGATTGAAATTTCCAAACTTGAGCAATCTGTTTAAACTGCTCTTCAATACTTTGTTCATGCCACGATCTAGACAAATTCGTCCCATGAGAAAATGTTTCTGAGAACCTTAGTGTCTGGCGGTTCTTTCAATTCGTTTTGTGCGAAAAAAAATGCCCGGTATGGTAGAGGAATCGCATCGCTCTTTTCCTGTCGGGCTCCTGTGTTAGTTCATCGCGCGCCCAACAGATAGCACTGCGGCTCACGCCACTCTTAGCTGCATTGTTGCCGATTTGTGCACACAAATCCATCAGACATGCACGATGATTCTTGGTGGATTTGCAGGGGCTAGAATAAAAGAAAATTTCGATTCTTCAGGGTATTATAAGTGTTCGGACGTTAGAGATTTTTTTTTCTATTTCCACTCTACTATCATTCTTATTTAAGGAAACGGAATAAAAAAAAACCACCATAACAACTTGTCTCTCAATTGAATTTTATATATCTAATTCCCTAATTTTGTCGGTATCAGTCGCCGCGATGATTTTTTTTTTAACAAATGAAAAACAAATAAGCACGTGTCAAATGTTCTAAAACCATAGTTATTCAAATCTTCAATTTTATTTTTATTTTCTATACTCTATAGTCTAGTATAGTTCGAGGGGACCAAAGAAATCGACAAAATGAAATTTATCGGTCGAAATGTTGGTGCTCAGTCCTGAAAATGATTTTAAATGATGTTGCGCAGAGCTAAAAAGTCTAAATTCAATCTGAAAAATCGATCTCCTCAGTTCCGCTCTAATGACGACGCGGGATCCTCAAAAGTGATAAAGTTGGGAGAGGCTTCAATGAGTACGTTTTACATATATACGGTGTAAGTTCACAACTATGTACTCTCGTCTCCGGTGTTTGAAAATCTCTGCTCCTATTTTATTTTTAGCAAAGAGAACAAATTAGCATCATTCCTTGAAGTTTTCGCAAAATTTTATTCATTGGCACAGAGAAAAAAAATCACGGAAATTTTTAAGAGTTGCCGTCGATAGTTTCCCATTTAGAAGATTAAGTATGACAGGAAGTCTACGACATTGTAAACCGAGATACTTGGTTGCGGTCTTGTACCGTCGATTTATTTTTATCACTGCAAAAGGTCGGATGTTTTACGATTTTTTTGCCCCGAGTAGCTTTTAGAAATTTTCCGCTCCTGGATTTTAAAAGCGGTTAATTTTTTTTTTTGCTCGATCAGGAGCATCAAAGGTTGAACAAATGACACAAAGAGAGAGGGGATATAACATCCATTAATTTGCATTCATTTCTTCAGTTCAGGGCCAGGCCCGCCACATCCCATCTCGGGCCCTGGTACCAGTTTTAAGGTCCGGGCCCCAAGCACGGAGGGGGGGGGGGGGTCCGAGGGGCATCCCCCGAGAAATTTTAGAATTTATACGACTAATTGGACGCATTTTGAAGCTTCCATAAAGAATTTTTCCATCGATTTGTGCGGAATAATTATGTTTTTTTTTCTACTTTCAGCACAAAATACTTGCGAATTGTTGCATTCAAAACATCTGGAAAATTTTTATTTTTTTTTTTGGGGGGGGGGCATATGATACTATTTTCAGTTCTAAGAGGGCCAGGCCCCCCTGGACTCCCCCTTCGTTTGTCCATGGAAAAGGAGTTTAGCGATGAGCCATTGAAGTCGAGGATGCCCAGACTGGAGACTCAGCATCTGACGACGGAAGAAAATGAAACGCTGTTACTAAAAATATCCCTCTGTACTGAAAATCTTGAAAATAGATAGAAATTTTCCAGGTAGTATACTTCTTTGAAAATTTCCTTCATGCACGCTGGGCTTGTCGATTTCCTCTGAAATATTTGCAGTGGTGAATGCATAGCTGAAGTGCGCTTCAGCTAGAATTGTATTTAGCAAATGGGTGGTTTTTCTACGATGATTAAAAAAAAACGAGTGGTACGGAATAAAACAAAAGAATATGAACTATGCAAAACGATAATCCGGGTCTCGGAACTTGGCTGTTTTGAAAACGCCTTCAAATGCGGCGTGATACCTCACGCATTCCGGAGAGTTCAAATAGTTGTATCATTGCGCCTTAGAAATACGAAGATTGCAATTGAAATAGGCTCCATGCACACTGGCCTTTTCGATTTCTCTGAACATTTTTGCAGTCATGAATGCGCTTAAGTGCGCTTCAGCTAGAATTGTATTTAAAAATGGGTGGTTTTTCTACGAGGATTAAAAATAAACAAGTGGTTATAAATGGAAACAAAATAATATGAACTATGCAAAACGATAATCCGGGTCTCGGAACTTGGCTGTTTTGAAAACGCCTTTAAATGCGGCGTGATACCTCACGCATTCCGGAGAGTTCAAATAGTTGTATCATTGCGCCGTAAGAATGGAACGGAAGATTTAAATGGAGACAGCCTCCATGCACGCTGGGCTTGTCCATTTCCTCTGAAATTTTTGCAGTGGTGAATGCATAGTTGAAGTGCGATTCAGGTAGAATTGTATTTAAAAATGGGTGGTTTTTCTACGATGATTAAAAATAAACGAGTGGTACGGAATAAAACAAAAGAATATGAACTATGCAAAACGATAATCCGGGTCTCGGAACTTGGCTGTTTTGAAAACGCCTTCAAATGCGGCGTGATACCTCACGCATTCCGGAGAGTTCAAATAGTTGTATCATTGCGCCGTAAGAATGTGACGGAAGATTTAAATGGAGATAGCCTCCATGCACGCTGGGCTTGTCGATTTCCTCTGAACTTTTTGCAGTGGTGAATGCATAGCTGAAGTGCGCTTCAGCTAGAATTGTATTTATGTTACGGGTAATCTAGTCAAACCGGGTAACGTCGACATTACCCGGGTAATGTCGGCAATAATTGACATTACCCAGGCCGTTATGGTTAGGTTAGGTTAGGTTAGGTTATGTTATCCGCCATCCCACCCCTCAGTCGTCAGGGAGGGTCGCAGACGGGACCGGCTGGACCTAAACCTAACCTAAACCTAACCTAACCAAAACGGCCTGGGTAATGTCAATTATTGCCGCCATTACCCGGGTAATGTCGACATTACCCGGTTTGACTAGATTACCCGTAACATTTACAAATGGGTGGTTTTTCTTTATTACGTGCGACCAACTTTATTATTGATTAGTAAATTTTGAGATTTTTCAATACTTTTAACGTGTTTTAGGTACGCACTTGAAAATATTTAACATTCTTACCTGATCCACTGAAGGCGAACTGACTCCGCGTTCTCGCTAACGCGCGCAGTTTCATTTTATTCCCGGAGGAGCGCAAGAGCAAAATGCAATGACTTCAAGAGACCACAGTCATCCTCCCGTGTTTTCCTCGACTTCAATGTCTCTTCCTGAGGGGTTGAAATTACTGTTGAACATGTCAAGTTAGTTCTCTTTCAATTATCTCCTACCTTGGGCGCGAAGGGGGTGGGGGGTGGCCCCAAGGGAAAGCGTTTTTGGAAAAATAGTTATACCACAATAACGTCTTTTTTTGACCCAATGAATCGACTCCTTCAATATTCGTACTTAATCCTGAGACACCCTGTGGGTCTCATAATTTGCAAATCTATTGAGTGAAAAATCCACCTCTATTTAACCCTGTTACTTGTTTTAAATGTGCCTACATTACATTTTTTTGAACGCGAAAATACCTATTAAATGAGCTGCATTTATTAATGAGGAACTCTTGTTCTTAGCTAATCCATAAAAACATTTCTCCGCATTAGGACGTTGTTCTTAAGATAATCCTGAAATAATAGTCCCATATTGCAAAATATAGTCCAAATGACAACTGTGTTAACAGTACAATGTTGCCCCTCCAACGTGCCAGTTGGAATTAGCCTTTTATTTTCAAATTGAACCTTCTGAAACGCGTGAGGGAAATCTCATGCGATACCACAACGCAGTCTCCCCACCCTTCCTCTCCTTAAATCGCTCGGGGGCCGCAATTGATAGGGGGGGGGGGTGCCCACCCCCCTCCTACCACCCGCGGTAACACTGCTTTACTCTTGTGCTTGGCGTGTAGCATACTCTGGTGATTTAAGGGGCCCACGAGAGCTGTCCGGCTTCTGCAAGTGTTAATCACAAATTTGCTTCGTTTGGCGTGGGCCTTGATGTCAGATTTGGATGGTATATCCTCATAAGCCCTGAAATACGTTTTTTTAAATAATGTCAAGAATAGTCCAGTAGAGACTTTGCAAGTTGGCAACACTGTTTTTCCTCCATTGAAAGCCATTAAAAATATCGACTCTAGGCAAGGCAAGCTGCCTCGCCGAGAGTCGATTGTTTTACATGCATTTAAATGGAGGAAAAATAGTGTTGCCAACTTTCTAGAGTCGCCATTGGCATGGCTCACGGGAGTTGTTCCGTCTATTTCGAAGAGCAAAGTTAAAATAAATTTATTACGACGAACAACTATTAAAATAACTATACTTATCATTTTTTGATGCAGATAATAAGAGCCTCTTGCCGTGTCTGAAAATCGCAAATACGAAATTTTGTTTCTTTAAACAGCCGGAGATTTACTAGAATCTTTAAAAGCAAATCTCAAACTCTCGACAAACTCATGGTGGACTCGAGGAGCACGGTGTGCACGAAATTTGAAGAACAATAATCAAAATAAAGGTATCATTTCTTTACGTTATTGAGAGCCGTGCCATGTGTAAAACTTGAAATGTCGAAAAACTTTTATCTTGCTTTGTTTTCACAACCTAGCCAAAGGATCTGTCATGATACAGCTTCCAGCTCCAGGATCGTATTAGTAGAGTTACAGGTTTTTTAACAACCTATAGTGCCCCAGTGAGCCTTTCGAGGAATTTTTGAATAATTTCATTAAAGTGTTCTCTAGAGATTGCTGAACTTCAATTCGTGTCGCAGTTTCACGAAATAAGTGAGAAAAGACGTAGATATATTAGATAAGTCAATGCTGGAAAAATTTATGGTGAAAACACGGAACTATGCATCTCTGTTCGCAATGTTGCAGGTTTTTCAAACTTTTTAATGATGTATTGCAAGGAAAATATTAATTTTGTGGGATAATACATTTTTAGGGGTGGTTTTTTAATTGAAATCTCAAGAGGAAACCAATAAAACAATTTTCAAACGTCTTTGTTTCGTATCAACGCAGATATAAAGCAAGGATAATTACATCGATGACAGAAATGAGAACCACATATCTTCGTTTTTGACGTTTCAGACTTTCTGTCATACTTTATCGATTCTTCGAAAAACCAGTCAACATAATTTCTTGAAAAGTTCCTCGACTTTTCTTCTGTGTTGACACAATATTCAGTAAAACTTTCAAGCTATAGAGTTGGCTTCTTTCTCTACAAAGGAATAAAAGAGGAGGGGAAATACTAGAACACTACGATGGATATACGTTGTTTCGCACGTAGACTACCGATATGCGATTTCAACGCCAGGAACACTTAATCAACCAGAAATCGCAACTTTATCCCAAGAGAGTTGCCATAATTTTAGCGCCTCACATCAAGCGGATAGGCAACATGCAATCTAATCAAATCAGTTAAAAATAGCTTTGACAACCTATTCCCTTGCGATTTCCTCCCGTGCGTAAACTAGGTACTTTCCAAAAGTAATGATTGAAGTAGTATGATTCGACGATGCAATTGTTCTTACAATTAATAATAATTTATTCACTGAAAAGGTGCAAATAATTCAACTGGTGAGTTATATTTCTTCAGTAAAGTTGTACATACTTCGAACTCGTTAGACACATTGAGAACTCTCGATTTTAACACGAGAGTGAGGAGCTCACACATCCAAACAAAAAAAACAAAAAAAAAACCATAAAATAAAAAAAGTTGGTGTTAAAGGCTCTTTTGACCCATATCGAGAGAAAAAATTCCGTGATACCAATGAACTGGAATACGGTGTTTTGTATCGACCGACTGCTCAACTCGCATAACTGCATTTCCGGTTCTGGTAACCGTATATCTGCAATGTTAGCGACCAAGCTTTTCCTACAGATGCCACCGAACTATTTTTACAATTCGGCTCGGTTCAAAAGTTCTGCTATGCCTATATTACGAGGTACACAGTTACATAAATCGGATAGTGCGACCGATATGAAAAAAGAGAAAAAGGAAGGAAAGAAAGAAAAACCCGTACTCCAGTTTATATAATTGAATTTAGCGTAAGCTAAATGTTGGTTTTTTCACGAAGTATTTTAAAATCACCGAATCTTATATACCTAATCAATGAATATTAGACTTTCATTTATAAGTTGATTTTAGGAAAAATCAGATGTCTAACATGTTTCGTATGCTCTTCTGCGGAGCAAATCATTGAAATTTATTAGCAAAGCGATGGACAAAGAAGACAAAGGGGAAGAAAGCTTTCCCATTGGTGGAGACGGGTGGATGCAAAGGTGGCAGTAGGTGAGTAACAGATTAATCGACGGCATGCGCGAGGGATCCTTTACTGCTCGATTTCATTGGCGGTTTCAGCAAACTGGCAACAGTGTATTTTTTCCATTTAAACCTATGGAAATATATCGATTCTTGGAAGGGCCAGGTGCTCCGATAAGAATCGATTACTTAGCATAGGTTTAAATGGAGGCAATCCGGTGTTGCCAAATTGCTGGATCCGCCTCTGCTCGATTTTTTCTTTGTCTCATTTGCCCATTGCTTAATCCACCAATAAGCAGTCTGCTGTTGAGGAAACAAGTCCTGGCGTAAGTATAAGCTTTCCTGTTTGGTGGTCCATTGGCTACGTGAGCGAAGTTACGGGCGACGTGACAATGCAGCAGCGTGTCAGTCCATTACGACAACCCCTGCGAGTTTTAACGCGAGCCGGAAAGGCGGAAAATTTGCGCACGGGACTAACTGTTTGTGGGTTATTAGGTCGGCTTTTCCTTTGGGAGACTTCGGGAACCGCAGCTTGTTCCAGCTCCTCTCGCACGAGGAAGGAGTCCAATTTCATTTCCGGATATTCAATTATTGAGGATCGAATCATCTCGATTGTACCGCAATGGATCGAGATCGAAATCGCGGATTAAAAACTGCACCGAGTTTTTGTGATACGCATTTATTTTTACTGTGCTGGCAGAACTATGAAAAAAGCGCCGCCAAAAATCTAGAATCACTCTGAAAAAAATAATGTTGTTTTAGCACCTAGGATGCCAAAAATGTGTCTGGTGATCTTTTAGGTGCTGCCTTCACTGCCCTCGCAGTTAACTTCACATCCTATGAATGCAAATTTAACTGCGTGGGCAAGTGAGGTAGCATCTTAGGACCACCAGACACTTTTTTTACATCCCAGAAGCTAAAACAACATACCACTTTCTTCAGTGTTAAAATGTGAGAAATTTTACTATGTGCATGAAGTATCTTTCATCATTAAATGTGCAAGTGATGCGACTTGTTTGATTTGCATAACGAAACCGTACCAAATGTCAGACCAACAGAAGTTCATTCTGCCGTCTTCCGGAAAGTTTTTAAAAATTTGACCTCTCTGCGCTTCTGTTGAAGCTGCTCGAGGGTAAATTTGAATCTTTGCTTTCGATGTAAACTTACTTAACTTTTTTACGAATAAGGCTTTTTACGCAAATATTCTAGGAAGTGAACAAAATGAACTTTTGTTTGCAAAATTTTTGGCGTTGGCCTATCTAAAACCACACACGTGCAATAAATAACAACGAACAGTCGATCGAACGTTCTTTGATTATGCAATGCGACTTGCTGCACCTAGCAGCAAAAATCTTTAACAAAAACTCTCTAGGTCCATCAGGGCCGGATTTACCTACTTGCCGCCCATGGGCCGCTAGTATTTTGCCGCCCCCCTCTCATTCGTTTTGAAACATCAATGAAAACCATCAAATGAACGTGCCAGCGGGGGAGGGGTGCATAAGACGCGTTTAGTGGTGTTGAACACATTTTTTGGGAAAGCCCTGTCATCACTACTAGCAAAAGTTCACGGAACTTTGCGCGGAAGTTAAGTTTCGTAAACCTATCTCTGTGTGGACAAGGCCTTCCATTCATAAGAAATGAACGAAAAAATTATGAAAGAACAAACATAAATTGGATTAATGATTTTAACTTCCGCCGCCGCGCCTAGCAGACCGCACTGTGTTTGACGCAATGCGTGAAGTATTCACGCAGTCTTGTAGGCGCTATGCATCTCACGCTGATCGCACTGTGTTTGCCGCAGTGCGTGAAGTATTCATGCATACTTGTAGGCGCTATCCGTTTCACGCTGCCCGCAATGACCGCTCTGTGTTTGATGCAATGCGGTAAGTATTCGAGCAGTCTTGTAGGCGCTAATATGTGTTACATGCTGATCGCCGCGCCGAGGGCTTCTCCTTTTCATCTCAAGTCCCCGTCATCATTTCTCTCCAGGTAAGTCGCGCCGTTCCAGGCCAAATTGCGTGTTTGGTTTCTCTCTTAACTCGACTAATTAAAGGTGCTGCTGCTGCCCCTTGTATCACCGAAAGACGGCAAAATTAGAAATTACTATACTCTCAGGAAATTAGAGATTTTGTCGCCTTTTCTCGTTTGTAATTTTTTTTTCTAAATCCGTATTTTTTTTATACCTACGTCTAAAAAAATTGCAAAACTTGCCGCCCCCTATAGATTTGCCGCCGTGGGCCGCGGCCCATGTGGCCACCCCCTTAATCCGGCCTTGAGGTCCATCGGAACCATTGTATTTAGTAATGTTGCTTTGCACTTTCCACACCTCATTAGATGTGTGATTTCAGAGAATCAAAACTATCAAACAATCAGAATCAATCACGCGTTGCATTACACACAGTGATGGAGATACAAACAAATATGCGGGCTGATTATTGAAATTGATACAATAAGCGATAGACAAAAAAAACGACGGAAGCGAGCCTAATGGGAAAGGCGGGTGGTTGCAATGGACGAAAGAGGTAAGTAACAGATTAACAAACGACAACCATCGAGGGACCCTACAGTTAGTCCATCATTTTCCTCTTCAGTCTAAGACAACCGCCCGTTTCAACAAACAGAATCGCCTCAGATTCCCGTCATCTTCTTTGTCTATCGCTTTCTCTATCAATTTCAATGTTCAGCCCTCAGGAATCTGAGATCTGAAATCTGAGTGCATTGGTTCGGGCGGAGATTGGAGGAAAATGCGGAAGTATGGCATCGCGGTGACCGAAGCGGTGCCGGAGTGTTAACTGGTTAATGGGCCTTAATAACGGGTGCGCTTCCGGCTTGTCTATGTTTCAGTCGTTGAGCCCCCACTCGCCCCCCCGTCCTCCCCCCGCTAGGCCGCTGCGACTTCCTCTCGGCCTGTGTCAAGACTAACAGAAACTGATATATCATAATAAAATCCATTGGCCTCATCAGAAAGGATGTGACAGGGATACCCGTGGAAGTGGCGCGGGAACAGGGACCAGCTTCACTCCTGCGTCCAACCTCCGAGTCCCTAGTCCCTAGTCCCACTCCTCACTCGCCCTCCCCCTCCCCCCCCTCCGGCGCTTCCCGATTCCGCCTCAGGCGTCGCGCGTCGCATGCGCAATCCCTTCGAGGAAGAGTCATCGTTTCGTAGCCTAGTGAAAGGATGTTTCTCCAGGTGGCGCCACTTCTGCCAGACGTCCCTATAGTCCCTTTATACTGAGAGTCAAGACAATGTGAATCCATTTCTGATTGGTTCCCGTATTTTAGGTCTTCACAGTGTCACAAACGGGAATAAAGATTACATTTTCACCGATTGCAAAGATTATAATCCGGAATGGACCGGGGAATTACGGGTTCGGCAAGGAACAAACGGAATGAGAGAAGGTACGGAGAAAGGAATTTGAGAATGGGCCGATCAAAGATTACAAAAAACGTTCAATTTCTGTAATCTTTATTCCCGTTTGTGACTTCATGAGGGGGTGTTGTCTTGACTCTCAGTATAAAGAGACTGTAGACGTCCCCGGAGACGATACATCTTTGAGCGGAGACTAGGGATGGCCGAATATTTCAATAATTGAATATTCGATATTCGAGCTATCGGCACCAAGATAATCGCATCACAATCGAAGGTTGGTGAAATTATTCGAATATTCGATCATTATTCGATCAATATTCGAAAAGGCAAAACTGCCATCATCCAATGAGTGTCTATTATTTCCCCTCCAATAGTTCGAAATTTTAAGGCTAGACCTTCTATAACTTCATGCCCTGGAGTCCAAGAACCACCAGTATCGTTTGAAAAAAACCATCGTGTGGAAAAACTTTTCCAAACGTGCGAATAATAGAGCCTCGTGCAGCTAACCGTGACTGAAAAAGTGAACATAATCAAAAATCGGAGGAATAATCGAAAATATTCGAATATTCGCCTCGAAGTATTCGAAATCGCAAGATTCAATTTCTCAAATAATCGCAATTGAAAAGTTTCGAATATTCGAATAATCGCATTCGAGTTCGATATCGGTCTATCCCTAGCGGAGACCAAGGAGGACCCTCCACTAGCCTCTTGGGGACAGAGGGAAACTTTTACTTTCGGGAATTCAACACTTCCTTCCAAACTTCGAAACCCTGGTAAAAATTGGCAGTAGAATGTGTGTTCCAAAATAGTATAGACCTAAAGCCGGCTGTAAGATTTCCAATAGCTTCTGTAACCGGCTGTACAATTTTTTATAGCCTTTTATAGCCGATGGCATGGCAACAGCCAGACGATAAAGTTTATGCTAAACGTTACTAATTACGGATACTAGGACTTAGTTAGTTTTTGGACAACCGCTCTCTTTTTGTGCCGTAGTATCTTGATTTATTTTGCGAGGAAAGCTCCGTACTTTTGAGGGATGCTTGTCATTCTTAATATGTCGGAGCGCTTTCAATTTCTTATGATACTGTGCAATACCTCTGGTGAGAAATAGTTGCTTCAGACGCCGTGGCACGCTGTGGCGAGGCAAGGCGGGCAGAGAGCGCGAAACGCGCACTGGCGCCTACAAACCTAACAGGATACTTCATGCATTGCGCAATGCGTGAAGTATCCCTGTTAGGTTTGTAGGCGCCAGTGCGTCGCCGCTCCGCTTTGTGTTAGACTCTAATATTTAATCTCGCGAGGTCAGCGTTTTTCAACTCATGATTTTGAAATGTTTGCTCACTCTGTATGGACTATTCTCATTTTAATTGATGAAAAAAAATATGTTTTAAAGGAAAATATAATGCGTGTTCTGTAAATATTAAGGTAGTTCCGTATCAAACTTAATGATCTCCAAAGCACACGAATTTCTACACAATTTCTGATAGCCTTTTATAGCCAGTGGCGATAAAGGGTAAAGCTCGGCGATAGGAACTATAGCCCGACTGTATACTTTTTTATAGCTTCGTAGCTTCGTATAGCCCGGCTATATGATTCGCTTCGCTTTTTACAGCCAGCTATATGATTTTCAATAGCCATCTTTAGTCGGCTGTAAGAACTTCTATGGTATTTTGAAACGCAGCTCCTATCGCCAATTTTTACCAGGGAATGGAACGTTCTACACTTTGTTCAACATCCACGTAGAAGTCTACGCTCTACAGTTGAATGTCGGAGTCCCGAGAGTAAAATTTTCCACCATTGCCAATATAGCAAAGGAGGGTCCCTCTTTGTCTCTGTATTTTCCTTATAGAATCGACTAATCGAGAATCGCCTAGTGGTGATTGATCATTAAAAAGTTGAACGATTGGTTCAGAAATCCTAACCTAAAGGTCTCGATACACGATCCAATTCCCGTAGCAATTACTATCCAAGTGTCGGAAGTCATCAGTCCTAAAATCGTTACCTGGATCGCTTCATTTGCAAATGAAAACTTAACAGAAATGTTCCGTGCGGCGAGAAATGATGAATGGTGGCGATCCACTTAGATCAAAGGAGACTGCTGTATGGTGCCATATTGTGTCAACAGTCATCAAATGGTCTACTTTGAGTAGAATCGGTTCGGGAATTTGATCGCGTATAGAGACCTTAATCCGCCTACTCATTCCCGATATCATCACTCATCATTTGGCAAATTTTATGACCAACAATTTGCTCATCAATCGTCACTAGGTGGAAAGTAGCTTTGATTTCTTAACTTAGCTTTTGCCTCAGCCGAGGACATTGTTCAGATTATTAGTGCCTAGAATAAATGTCTTTGGACGTGTTTTTAAAGTGTCTCAATAGAGAGAGTGTGGACATCGAGTCCCATGTAGAGTTTCCTCACGCCCAGAGGTGAGACAAGTGAAATAAATTTCTGATAATTAATTGGCTCTCGCTTCTTTGTCTCTGATAAACTCCCACGAGGCGAATTATTGCAATCGAATTTAATGCAAATTTCGAATTGAGAAATGCGATGTCGTGCTAATGTTCGGTGAATATAGTTACTTCCATTTTTTTCCAATTTTGTGATGCGAGCGGGGGGGGGGGGGATCACACTGAAAAAAATTCTCGGCGTTTTTACCAAGGTCCGTTCCGTTGGTACCTTTACCATCTCACTTTTTTACCAATTATTGGTAATTTTACCAAGAAAGACTGGTAAACTTACCTAAAAACAGGTATTTTTACTGTTTTTTTCAGGTGAAAATACCCATTTTTATTGTTAATCAATTCCCGGTAACTTTGCCATTTTATCTCGGTAATTTTACCACAGTCGATAAAAAATATTGGCGTTTTCACCGGGGTCTAGTAAAATTACCGAGAAAGTCAATAATTTTACCGAGATTTCTCGGTAAAATTACCAATTCCATAAATGGTAATTTTACCAAGAAAAAACTGGGATCAAATAGAACCCTGAATTCTTGGTAATTTTACCCTTTTCTTAGTAAATACACCGAGATTTTTTTTTCAGAAATTTTTAAACGTCGCATGGCGCTTGTGATACTTTGCCTGGAAGGTGACGAAATGTTGGTTAGTACTTTTTTAAGCGAGAAAATTTATCGGGACATCCACGACATCGCAATCCAATAAACAAGCTTTTGAACTCTCATCAATGACGTATCTTTCGACTCGGGTCGAGGACTTGCCTCAGCTCGTTACACAAATGCCCGAGCTATAGTTCTTTATCTCCAATTCAAGGTTGGCAAGTTCTGCCAGAAGATTATTGATGTTCCCATGTATTCAAGCCTAAATATCATCCTTTTTTGCACGAGCTGGCAAGTGTAGTTCGGACAGATTCGCGAAAGAGATGGCAAACGGGAAATGCATTACGCTATGCTGAGCAGGGCATTCACAGAGACAGAAAGGAGCTTTGACACCGCTCCATCATGAAGCTTCACTGCTTTTTGGAGCAGTGTTGCCAATTTTATTTGAAAACCCTGCTGGATTACGGCAAAAACAGGGTGTCGGAGGACGTAGGGGTGTATTCTTCGCCCCGAACATTTTCTAAAAAATCACATTCCCCCCCCCCCCCCAAAGTGCCGTCAGTCAGAGCCACGACCCCCTAAATTATTTGGGATTCCATCGTTTTTTCTGAATATTGGTGACAGTTGTGGACCAAAACTCATGCAAAACAGGCCTACTCCCATGAATTTTAAATGGAAATTCCGTCCATGGCCTCAAATATATCAGTATTTTGAGTTGAAGGGGGATTTCAAAAGGTTTGAGGAGGAACCTAGTTTTTCACACTGAAAGATTCAAGACCCTCTAGGATCTCCTTTTCAACTTAATATTTGGATATTTTTGAGGCCATGGGTGGATCCAGGGCTAGAAATTGTGAGGGGCAGCCGTTTTATATTAGTTTTTGTCTGTGAAATATAAATGTCACCAAAATTCAGAACAAATTATGATATTCCAACAAATTTAGGGCTCCGTTGCTCAAAAAACTGAGTAGGAAAAAGAAACCTTACTCTGCCCCACAGCAGTAGAGTACGTGCATCTGCAGTCTGATCATATAGTCCTGAGACTCTCTCTCTATCTAGTGAAATGCACTGTTACGAAGAACAACAAATGAAAAGGACAGGAATGAGAGACATGCGAGCTCTTCATTAAAATTCTTAGAGATAATAGCCAACATGCGAACAAAGCTTCCTTGGTCTCTCGGTTACGGTTAAAGAATGCGTCAAAAAAGAAATCGCAACCCAAAAAATGTAAAAACATATCGTAATATATGAGAAACGGACTAGCGGAGACACAGCTAGAGATAGGTATCCTTTCTTAATTTCTCAATTTCTCAATTCCTTATTTCCGTAAAATTGTAAAATCAAGGATTGACTGAAATATGGCGAGTGGATGGTTTCCCAACGACTGGATTTAGCTGAAGGGATCTGTGGGTTCCTCCTGGAAAGAGACGAGAGGGACACCCAGTTAAAGGATGACGACAGGAAGTTTCAAAAGAGACGAGGGACTGCTAGCTTAGAGAGACTGTGGGAGGACAGGATAAGCTGTGGCAGCTACGTGTCGCAGAGCGTCAGAGAATACTCTGCGAAAGCGGCTTTCATGTATGCGATCGGTGGAATCGCACGAGAGGGGATATTTTGTTCGGCCGTTGTTCACTAAACGGAAATGTTGAGGTGAATAAGGAGATCTTTAAATTTTAACTCGAGATCGCAGCTCTCGCAAGAGAGCGCTTTCCGGTCCAGCGAGATTTAAAGGGATAAAATATCGAGTCAGGCTGAAAGTTAAATTTTTTTTTGAAAACTTTCAAAGTGAATGGTCTTAGAAAGTAGTGAGAAATCGCATGAAATTTAAAGAGAAAATAGTCAAATTTTTATGTTAATGATTAGTTATTCTGCAAAAAAAAGTTGACCACGTACTTATCAAGCGAAAAACACGACGTCACAAGTACAGATGTCGGTCAAGGTTTTGAGAACATGAAAAGATTTGCAGGTAGGTCCCTACTGAGAAAGTGAGTAACTTACACCATCAGAAAATTGTATGTTGATTTATATACCTTGCAGATTTCCCATCACACTTCAATTTTAAAAAATGACCTTTTTAAGATTTTGAAATCATATCTCATTTTGCTCCTCTTCATGAATATTTAACTTATAAAATTTTAAGGATAGCTGAGGCTGTTTAAAAATGCATGACTGGAAAATTTAAAACGAGCTCTATTGCCATTACCCTCACATTCCATATGGACGTATTTCTGCTAGAAGGAACTATGTGCATTATGACATGAGCCCTGAGACCCATAAGAATATATCGATAACAAGGTTCACGTCATAATGCACATAGTTCTCGTCCATATGTGAGTCCAACAGATACATATCTTTGAGCAATGTTATTTGGCATCGTACCATTTTCCGATTTTCACGCGAACTGACGTCATCGGATTTCAGCAGATTTTCATTTTTCCACTCTGATTCACAAGAACAACCGTCGATAATTTTCCTCCTCTTGAACCGCGAACAATCCTTTGTTACAGGGTTTCCTGGAGGGCGTTTGGATCTCTGCAAACTTTTTCCGAGGAAATGCTGCGAGAAAATGCTCTGTGAGGTTTTTCTTAGGTACTTTTGTTTAAATTTTGGGAACAGCCGTGCAATACAACGTTCACTTGATTGGATATAGCTACCATGCATCAGAAAATAATACACTGATGATTTTGTCAAAAATAAGAAAATCTTAAAACTGTCTCTCACACTTTTTTATCCTTTAAGGCAACATTTGCCGCGTAGATACGCTCTTTATACAATAAAGAAAAGTACAAAAATCTCCAGGCGGACCTATTTACAAATATAACTTTGCTATTTAAAAAAAATTAAAGACAATTTTAAGACGGTATGTCGGTACAATTTTAAGGTTTGGGTCGATCGATCGCCGTGCCTTTGGAAATTCTGAGATGCGTATCGAAAATTTTTCGCTTCCTTTAAGCGCTACCTACGCGTGAAATAGGGGTTGGAAACCATCCCGTATGGTCTCATCAAGAGAAACGATCACCAAGCTACCCAGTTGCTTGATATTTATAATGCCAAAAGAAAAAAAGAACAAACGTAGAAAAGTCAATCATAAAGCTGTATTTAATTTGATGGTTAATGGGCAGGTAGATAATTTTAGGGCAAAAATAGCAAGGTCCTTTAGGAGGAGGCTATTGTATGTTGACACGTTTGAAGTTATTTTTATTTTACGTTTACGCGGAATTCTTCATTAACAGATCATCCCTGCCCTCTCTCGACTTTAAAAAATTGAGTATTAATGTGAAATTTTTCGAGCCATTGTTGCGAACACAGGTAGGTAAAAGTTACTCACTTCCTACCGCGCTTTCAGTTTCCGAGGTGGATCAAAATACCTACATCCTCCCCGCAGCAATTCTGTTTTTTTTTTTCGACGATTTGTGTCTTATTATGTCTGCAAATCTTGACTCGCAGTAAAGTCAGTCCTGCTACGCCTAAATGCTTTGATGCTACTTTGATCAAGTTTTATGTTTGACAACTGATCAATAGTGGTATACAGAGGCTATAGTTCCTGTCGTCGGGTTTTACACTTTATCGCCATTGGCTATAAAAGGCTATAAGACATTGTGTAGAAATTCGTGTGCTTTGGAAATCATTAAGTTTGATACGGAACTACCTTAATATTTACAAAACACACATTCTATTTTCCTTTAAAACATATTTTTTTCTCATCAATTAAAATGAGAATTATCAATAAAGAGTGTGCAAACATTTCAAAATCATGAGTTGAAAAACGCTGACCTCGCGAGATTAAATATTAGAGCTTAACACAAAGCGGAGCGGCGACGCACTGGCGCCTACAAACCTAACAGGGATACTTCACGCATTGCGCAATGCGTGAAGTATCCCTGTTAGGTTTGTAGGCGCTAATGCGCGTTTCGCGCTCTCTACCCGCCCGCCGCGCCGCAGCGTGCCACGGCGTCTGAAGCAACTATTTCACACCAGAGGTATTGCACAGTATCATAAGAAATTGAAGGCTCTCTAACATATTAAGAATGACAGACATCCTTCAAAAGTACGGACCATTCCTTGCAAAATAAATCAAGATACTACGGCACAAAAAGAGAGCGGTAGTCCAAAAACTAACTAAGTCCTGGTATCCGCATTTAGTAACGTTTAGTATAAACTTTATCGTCTGGCTGTTGCTTAATCTCCATCGGCTATAAAAGGCTAAAAAAAATTGTACAGCCGGCTACGCAGGCTATTGGAAATCTTACAGCCGGCTTTAGGTCTATGGTATCTTGGAACACAGATACTACTGCCAATTTTTACCAGGGATGTGTTCCTCCAACTAATCGCGCAGGAAAATAATTGAAAATAGGAACAACTTACGGTAGAGACCTATTTTCCCCTACGTACTGTGATCTTCTTTGTAATGTACTGTCACCTGTGAATGATCCTATCTGATCTCTGTCGCTCAGTCTTCTTGATTTCACAAGGACGTAGTACTAACACATGGAATATTGCTACTTCCGTCGGCATCCCAAGTCCGTAGATCTTCTCCTAGCACGAAGCGGCTGCGGCCTAAACTCAATTTGAGCGAGGGTCAACGGCCGCCCGAAACCGATACGATCTCGGTGCACAGGGATTTTTTGGCTCTCGCCGCACAGTGGATCGAGTCAATTAGAGAGGTGGAACATTAAATTTTTCACTGAAACTGCAAATTTTGATGTTTAATTTGTAATACTTTAATTTTAAAGGGAGGTTTTCAGGAGAGAATTTTAAGAGGAAACCGCAATGAAACCACTTTTAGAATCTCAAAGCCTTGTATAAACGGAGTTATGAGCGTTTAAGTTTCCAAATTTTGTCCGACCTTTCCCATTGACTCGATCCTTTGTGCGCCGCCCAGACTATCCGGACCCTCCGCCTTCGTTTCGCCGGATTTGCGCGCCCAACACCGCTCGCCGGTCTAATCGGTCTCGACTCATCTCATTTTAGCCCCGTAAAGTAGAGTATACTCTTAAAGCGAGTTTTATCCGGGTATACTTTTATAGGAACCGAACTATGAACCCAAGTTTGGTTTCCGCGACCGAAAAATTTGATGCTCCGCATATGAATCGAAGCTCAGTCCCTGTGACTGTCGTTTTTTTCTCTGAGCCAGGACTGTCAACCGGATGATATATTAAACCGGTTCAACCGATTTAAACCGGTTTACTGTAAACTCAGGATATCCACCAGAAATTTCGATTTCCGGCTTGATTTCAGTTCACTGGTGACAATGATTTTGCTTTTCGGCTTGGTTAAAATGTGAGCCGAAAAGGAGAATTTTGAAAGCAGAGAGTGTTTTAAGTGTATTGGCACATTTGATGTCTATTATTGAGATTACTCCATAAGCATGTACACTTTTTGAATGCTTTTAATACTTTTCATGATACTTGCCTCATGTTTCATGTCTCAACTCGCCCCACCTTGTGTTCTTTTCTTTTGGTGATAAAAAGGACTGCTAAATAATGTTTTTACGAAATCCAACCATTGCTAAAATAATTCGCTGTTTTTGAACAGAGATCAAACCAATTTTGAACCGAAAAGTAATTTTGGTGTAGCCCTCGTATTACTCCGGTCTCGGTTCGATTTCGCTTCCTTCAATCTCCCGAGCCAGTTTCGGTTCAAACGGTGCATCAAAAATACTGGCTCCCTCCGGTTATCGGCTTTTTAGTTGGACGTATATCTGCCAAACGTAACTATATGTACACTACGACGTGAGCCCTGTTATGCATATATTCTTACGGGTCTTAGGGCTCATGTCCACTCATGTCTTAATGCACATAGTTTCGTTAGGCAGAAAAACGTGCAGTTAACAGCCTTGGGTACTCCTTGCTTGAGACATCGTGCAAAATTTCCCCGTCAATAATATCCTCATTGGATTGCTCTTCGAGACAACCGGAATCCACGTTGTTCCGATGGGATCCTTGTCATGATAACCAGCATTCCACTGGGACAACGGAAATCCCGGTTGTCTCGAAGAGAGACCCGAATCATTTCCAGATAGTTTCATGATGTTTCTTTCGTTTGATGACACCTTGGTTCGACACCACTCCGGCAGCATCGCTCAGGAATGAGAGAATAATATCCCCTCTTCTTTCAGGGTTACGGACGAGGGGGGGGGGGGTATTTGAGTGCCGTGTCACCCTCACCATGACGTTGCAGCTGCACCCCCGTCACGTCACGCCGCGACACCGCGCAAGCTCCAGGCTCGGCTTCAATTACGCGTGCAAAACGAGACAAATTGTCGCTCATCCAACGTAAGGGCGTATCTCGATTTCATCATGAGCCCTGGAAAGCATAGAATCATATGGGAAACAAGGCTCACGTGGAGATTGAGATGTGCCCTTATGTCAGAGTAGCGACGAAATATCTGGAGACGCAACGCGAGGAATCCGGGCGGGCTGTCGCACAGTGGATCGAGTCAATCAGAGAGGTCGGACATTAAAGTTTTCAATGAAACTTCAAATTTTGATGTTTAATTCGTCATATTTTAAATTTCAAGGGGTGCTTTCAGAGGAAAATTTTACGAGGAAACCAATGAAGCCACTTTTAGAACCACAAAGTTTTGTATGAACGAAGTAGAGCGTTTAAAGTTTTCACATTTTGTCCGACCTCTCCTATTGACTCGATCCACTGTGCGTCGGAAGGGGTCTGTTTCCTCCGGTATCGACGTTCAACATCGACGGCAAAACTCCCGAACCACGTAACTCGTTTGCGATGTTTAAGAATCTCCGCTCCTGTTTTATTTTTTTAAAACGCAAAGTTATACCAAAGGAGACCAATTGGATGTATCAATGCGAGAGGGGATTCAGAAACATTCTTTTGATTCTCGGTTTTTGACGGATATGGATTTTCCGTGACGTGAGCAACTCAGTAACATATATATGACCCGAAAAGACTCATTTTATCCCGTAGAAATATCGCCTTAAAACTGTGCAGCGGAAATTGGCGATGATAATTTAAATCAAACGGAACTATGTCTGGCCCCCTTTTAAATGAATCAATAGGAACGAGAGAGTTGAGACAACGCAGCTTATGGATGTCACAAACGGAAATAAAGATTACACGAATCGGAAGTTTTTTGTAATCTTTGATCAACCCATTTCCGAATTCCTATCTCCGTTCCCTCTCTCATTCCATTTGTTCCTTGCCGTACCCCCAATTTCCCGGTCCATTGCAGTGTATAATCTTTGCAATTGGTGAAACTGTAATCTTTATTTCCGTTTGTGACATTGAAAACCTAGAATACGGGAACCAATCAGAAATGTTTTCGTATTGAGTTCACTATCAGTATACAGGGACTCTGATAGGAAACATATCCAAGAAATAGTGATTGCTCTGCTTAGGCAAATCTAGAGGGAGGGGGGGGGGGGTCAGGGGCAGAGCCGGATTTACCTACTTGTCACCATGGGCCGCCTATATTTTGCCACCCTTCTCATTTGTTTTGAAACATGGATACAAACCATCAAGTGAACGTGCCGGAGGAGAAGGGGTGCCTACGACGCGTTTACCCGTGTTGGACACATTTTTTGTGAAAGTCCTGTCAACACTAGCAAAATTTCACGGAACTTTGTGTGAAAGGTAAGTTCCTCAAACCAATCTCCGTGTGGACAAGGCCTTCCATTTATGAGAAATTAACAAAAAAATTATGAAAGTACAAACATAAATGTGGTTTAATAATTTTAACTTCCGCCGCCGCGCCGAGCTGAACGCACTAAGTTTGGCGCAATGCGTGAAGTATTCACCCAGTCTTGTAGGCGCTATGCGTTTCGCGTCGACCACTGCTGACCGCACTACGTTTGACACAATGCGTGAAGTATTCATGGAGTCTTGTAGGCGCTAATATGTGTTTCATGCTGACCGGCGCGCCGAGGGCTTCTCCTTTCCATCTCAAGTCTTCGTCATCATTGCTCTCTGCTCCGCGCCGTTCTAGGCCAAATTGCGTGTTTGGTTTCTCTCTCAACTAGACTAATGAAAGGCGCTGTCTCTTGTATCACCGAAAGACGAACAAATTAGAAATTACTATAATTTAACTCTCGGGAAATGAGAGATTTTTTCGCCCTCTCTCGTTTGTAATTTTTTTCCTGAATCAGATTCTTTTCTTGATATCTACATTTGAAAAAATTACAACATTTACCGCCATGGGCCGCGGCCCAGGTGGCCACCCCCTTAATCCGGCCCTGCGCAGGGGGTGATTTCTGATTTCCCATTAAAGTTTGACCGCCGAATGTGAATGTGACCTCGGTTTTTCTTAGACCTGAACAGATGTCTTGGAAAATTTGATTTTCTGTAAAAAAAGCTAGATTTTAGGGGAAATTCCGATCTTTCCAGGGAGAACCGAAATGATCCAGAAAAACGGAGGTCATTTTCGGTATTAACAGTAAAAATAAATGTAGAGGTAGTTACCAGATCTTTGGCGAATCTTAAAAAAAAATTGATGATCAATTGATGAAATTTAAGTTTTTCTACATTTTTAGTATGTAACAAAATTTTTGTGGGCCTTCGGGCTAATCCGCTGTTTGTATCAGTTCCATCATGCAAAGTTATAATGAAGAAGCTTAAAAAAAGTCTCTTTTCAAGAATTTTTTAAAACCTATTAATGAGGGAATCGCTAATTTTTTCTGGTTAGCGAGGAAATTTTTTCCGACTCATAGGAATTCATGGGAATTCGTTTAGTTGGCAGACCTGCAGAAAATACCAGAAATTTGCCCCCTCCGCAGGTGATGTACGTTTTTGCGCGATCTGACTTTTGCGCACCGGTTCGGACAGAAATCAATCCAACATATTGGTCAGTCGCGCGTTAACAGGTCGACGGCGTTGTTCTCCAGTGTTTCATTTCACTACATTTTCAGCTGAAATATTTCTTTTATTTTTAAATTAAATTCCTGCTGTTGTTAGAGACATCAAAGCAAGAGAGATTCGCGGGCCCAAACGTCATGATCGTGATACTTTTATTGGCAACGGACAACATTCGCGAACGGGGAGGAATGTGCTGTCCCCTAAATCATACGAAGCTAAACCTGGCTCATACAGTCAACGAGTAATTCACCTGCGGATTGAATTTGGACCGGCGGCACTCAAGGTCCAAAGGAAAATTGATTAAATGATCAAGGCTCGGACTCTATCTCAGTGAGTATTACTACTTATACTTATGTACACTGGTTCTTGGAACTGTCCAGTTTCAAAATGCCTTGATCTGAAAGTTTGCTCGATACCTTTTCACCCTTATTTGGATTGATGGCGGTTAGTGCTGTCCTTCAAATGAAGCGTCATCCTGTAATTGTGAGACAACATATTGGGATTTTTAAAAAAAGTACATATGTGTCATGATTTACAACTGACGACATTATATTACATACAAACATGCCAATTTGACATTGGAAAAGGGTCTCCTAGGGAAGTCTGCAGAATCGCTAGTGAATCAAGCCTAATATGAGCTCAGTAAATTACACACTTAATTCTGAGTTGTGAAGTTTTGGGTATCACTTGTTGAGCAGGCTCCTTGAGAATTTTCAAGGCTTTTATTAAAAAAAAAAAAAAAAAAAAAAAAAAAAAAAAATTGAAGCACGGAGGATTTTCCTGTTGCGATCAACTTGACAACTTTGTTCCTTATTACAAAATGTAGCCCATTTACAAGATTCGCAGTTCAGCTGCGTCGGAATAAGAAACTACTATTTCTGGCTTATTTTAGAGACAATGGACGTGCCATTAGCTCTCCAAAGCAGAGATGCTTGTAAGCAAAAAATAGTTCCTTGTTGAGAAATATAGTCCATTTGACCTCTCATAACATCATATTCGAATGTTCTGACCGAAATCAAAATGAAATCTCTTCAAAAACTGCTATCTCTGCTAAAGACTTAGACCTCGAAACTTCTTCTAGTATTAGTGTCATCTCCGTCACCGAAGAGGACATAGCGACCAAAGGAAAGCTGTGGATTACACACCCCCCCCCCTCTTCCCTTTTGAAGGTGGAAGCTTTTTTTTTCTAAATTGGATGCATTTAATTTTATCAACCCTAATTAATGAGGCTCTCTGTTTCGATTGTTATACACACATTTGGATAAAACGCCGACTTGCCAAAATTTTTATTGCCCTCTCATCCCGCCACTCATTGCATCTACTTCAACGGTGCAACGTCTCACCGGTAAAAAGTAACAACATGTAGCGCAAATTTCTACGATGGCCAAGAAACCAAAGTGCCTTCAATTGCTTACGTATGCAACATGGACATCAGAGGGGCACGTATAGTTGTAGGTAGGAGTTATCCTAAAATCTGTATCGTGTCTCTCGGCTGACATACCAACGGAGGACGCTTAACTACTCGCAATTTAAGGTGATTTCTTCCAAGAGGGGAACAAACATCGATATATCGAACAAATTTTGCTAAAATACGACTTTAACTGGGAATAATACCGAACTTTTTCACTGATAGACAAGTCTGACTGTCTCCGGAATCACTACTGAGTCAGTCAGTTTATTTTAAGTAAATTTGTCGAATTTCGACGGAAACTGATTTGGAAAAATTTGAGCCTTATTTCTCTCTGGGAAAATACGGGAGATTTCTTTGAGTGTAGGAGTTTCCTGAGCGGCGGGCGGGTGGCGGAGAGTAAGCCTGAAGGCCCGAGAGCCCCCCTCGGAAGCGCGGGAAAACAGGTCATGCAGGGCGCGAAATGGGCGCGCTGCGCGGTGCGAATTCGGCGTGGCTCGAGGGCGCGGGGGCGGGGTTTGGGGGGCGCGAGGGACGTCGGCCAGGACCCCGCGGCCGAGCGCCGCGGCGCCGTGCGCAGTCAGTAGTCAATAGTCCCTGTTGAATCGCGTCGCAACCCCGACCCGACCCGTGCGGCGTCGGATATGACCAGTGCGTCGCTGCCCCTTTCCGCGCCCGAGTGTTTTGTTTGGTGACTCTTCCTGTGCAACATGTTTTCTGTGGTGGTTTTGTGAGTCGCGTTTTTCGAACTATGATCGCGGGTGTGCGTGACGAGACGTGAATCTAGCTCCCACGTTTCAGGAGACGTTACGCCAGCTAATCGGATCCAGTGATTTAAAAACAAGTACGTTCCCATCTCATTTACTTTTGGGGAATCTACCGAATTCTGCACGCAACAGTCGAGCTTTTTCAGAGGCTCATCAGGTTGTGGAACGTAAGCTTTTATATGTGTGTGCAGGGTGGCATGGAATGTAAGAAACAAATGAAAGATTGGAAATTTCAGTGAAATATTCCATGAAATTTCACGAGGCTGTGAAACATATCATATTTTTCAGGGGCTTGAGTATGCATCCCGCACTGGAATACACAAAAATAACAGTTTTTCCATTCTAAAAAAATGAAAAGGAACCGGTTTTTTCAATATTTTTCATAAATTCCAGAGATTTCATCAAATATTTCACGTGAAATTTCAAGATTTCATTTGTCATGAAATTTTGCCACCCTGCGTTATGTGGTAGGCCAGTTTGACGGTGAAACCGCAAAAACGCTCATCTCTTCTGCCGTCTTTTAAAATCCAGGCTCTCTCTATGTCTTATAAAAAGAGAACGAAGCAACACGATTTCTAGAAATAATTACGTAGTATCCTTCACTTAGAGAAGAAATATCAGGAAGGTTTTCATGGAAGACGTTAAAATTTTTTTTAATTTGGAAAAAAAGTTAAGACGGTAAATCAACATAGCGTCGTAAGCCGAGATACGAACGATTTTGTATAGTTTTACCGTGAAATTTTCAAATCAGGCATTTCATCAAATGCCAGGGAAAATATAGTCAATTTGTATGTATGTTTACTAAAAGGGACTGTGTAAAATAAACAAGACGGAATGGAACACTGTCTACAGGTTTTACGTGTTGTGCATATAGTACGAGTATCTTCCGGTTTGATTCTTTCTTACGTAGTTCCTTTTAGCATGTCCGACTATTCTGACTTAAACTTTGAGACTCTTATATTTTGTTAATCGTCTGTACGATAATGCTTTGAATAAGTAGACAATCTCTCCCAAAAAATTTTCCTAGAAACATTGACAGTTGAATTTGATGAAGATAATACTGCAAGTAAAATTTGTCCTAGTGCCCAGTTGATGCGGACCACTCAATTTAAATGATATCTTCTCAGAAAGAGCAGAATTATTTAAAGAAGGCCTTAACTGCCACTTTTTCAAAAATTGAATTTTTGACGGGATAGGTACTACGTATTCTTTAAGGGTGGACGCATCTTACTATCGAGCAATTTTACCAAAATTGATCTTTAAGCGACATCTGTTAACATTAGAATATCTGCTTTAGTGGAACAAGGGCGTGATTTCCGGATCATCTTTTTCCCCCTCTCAGCGCAAGGTGCTTCTTTACGATAAAAACTATGAGTAAGGGCGCAAACTACGATTTATATCATCGAACATGCATGTTATACTTGACTGTCATAATGGTGTAAAAGTTCTTAATACGCACTGAGCGGTTTTGTAAGAGACGAGAATCTCCACAAAAGTAATACACAAAAAATCGTGCCCAATTTTTCTGACTTCCTTTCGTGAGCGCGGAAATTACAGATGGTGTGTAGAAAACGGGTTGATTTTTTCGACCAGGAATATGAGAATAGTCAGAGAACACGAGTTTTTCAATTTCCTCTCGAAACTTGACTGTTGCCTTTCTTCAAGTAAGCCGTTCAATAATCCTGTATGTTCTTGGTTTCTCATGATGAATCCTGGTGATTTTCGACTTTCCAGGCCCGACGGTGATCACGATTCTTGATAAATTTTCAAAATAAATCCCCGAAAATGATTGCACATTTGAGGGGATTGGAGGGCAATGCGCATAAAAGCAGTCCTTGAAAAAATTGAGATATTAATTATTTCAAGTAAAACTAGTCTTAATGCATATTCTGTGAAAAATTCGCTCGCAAATTACAATTTTTACAAGTCAGCTTGAACTCTCTTTCCGCCATAAGGATCCATGTAATTTCGAAACTCCAAACACGTATTTTTCGAAACAGCAAAAACTGCACTCATGTGCCCTGCTCTCCAAGCCCATCAATTGAAAATTTTCATGAGGGTTAGTTAGAAAATATTACATGAAGTTCGAGCAGATATTGTAAGATTTGACTTTACCAGTGACATAAACAAGGCTCTATGCGTCTTGCTCAATTTCATTTTCAACGACATTGCATTTCCGACCAGCGAGGCCCTCTATTAAGAGTGCATCGCAACGAAGGACGCATTTCATAAACTCGAGACGCTCCGGCACTTCGCGATAACGTCTGCTCGTCTTATACTTGAGGAAACTTCAGGACGTTGATGGTTTACGAAGCCCGCCGCCCCGCGCCGTAGAGCAGTCCTTGGAAACTCCGAGATTTTAACTTAACTTTAACGGTTTTAAAGCCCTCCTATCTTTTTATGGACATAATCTCTGTCTTACACGCACACGCTTGACGCTCAGTATAATAAATATAATTTTTATATTTGGAGGAGCTACAATTTTGGATCGCGAAGTATTGTGTCCTTCGGGCGTTGGACCGACTTTTAGCCACCTCTTCGGCGAGCCCCTTTCTCTCCTCCTTCCCATTGTTTATCTCGCGATCATTTTACCTCCGGTTATTGGGTTTTATACTTCTTTTTACAGAAAATAATCAATTTGATTCAAGTAATCGCCGTAATAAGGAAGAACGCCGTATGAATCTTCAGGCGTTGCCAAATTTCCTTTGATAAAACACAAATCCCCGGTAAACTTATGAATTTTCCTCCAATTTTTCAGATTTTTTTTTCGCAATTTCCCTTAAAGCTCCTGAAAATGTCAAGGAGAAATGTTCATAACTTCCTGTAAAAATAAACATTTTAGCGACGTAAATTTGGCAACTCTCGAATGTTCATACGGCGTTCTTCCTCGGCACGGCAGAATAAAGGACTCCCTATTCGAGGAGAATGAAGGAGGGATGAGGATAACGAGAAGGCGAAAAAAGTCTACCGCCCATTAATAAACTTATGGCCTTGGCAAGAAATCATATGCAGGCCTCTGCGTGGGCGCTGCAACGTTAATCTTCGTAAATTAGACATTGTTACCACCCAAGTGTTTGATACCGGGCCGCCGCGCGCCGGACCGAGGAGTCTAATTAATTCTCTCCCTAAGTTTGTGACCAGTGCCACTGGAACTTCCTAATAACAAGACTCTCAGACCTTCACCGTTTCTTACGAATCCAGGGCGAGGCGCTTTTTTTTTAAATCAAAATCTTAGGAATAAAACATTAACGTTGATCCGACCGATTTAAACCAAATCAACTTAACTGCAATTCACATCGCCTGAATTTCTCTCACATTGTATTGTTTTAACATGAAATTAAGCCGCATGATCATTGGCGGATCCAGCAAATTAATAACATTGTTTTTCTCCATTTAAACCTATGAAAATGTATCGATTCTTTGAGGGGCCAGGTGCTCTGACAAAAATCGATTGTTTAACATAGGTTTTAACTGAGGGAATTCGGTGTTGCCAAATTTTTTGATCCGCCTCTACGCATGACACCTCGGAATTCTCTGTAAATTAACCTTAGAACATCGAGAATATACCTATAGAGTTCCAAGACAGAATGTAGCCTATTTTCTCCGATAAATAAATAAATAGATCAAAAGGGAAAACAAAGCAATGTTAGATGCGGTTGGGTTGATTCTGATTAATACATACATATAAGTCCCTTTACAGCACTCCTTCGCGCTCTACGACTCCTAACCTCCACTGCTCTCTTTCAAACCACAAATCTTGGTTTTGTCCCAAGATTTGTGTGTCCCAAATCCCAAGATTTGTGGATTTGTGATTCTGATTAATGCCGTCAAATTAATGTTGTCAGAATGAATTTATCTAATGATTGGTTTCCCTATTAATAAGTGGACTAGCCATTGACTCTCATTAGCAAAATAGACGTAATCTCTGTTTCGAAATTTGCGTAGAAAATCAGGAACTTCTGCGAAATTTCCCTGGATTATCCGGAAAAAACTCGCAAAATGTCAAGATACATAAATATTACTTAGTTTCTATTGGGAGAATAGAACACGAGAAAAAAATTTGGCGACGACTGATGCAGTTCGGCTAATTCTGGTTGAATCCCGTCCGAATTCGCAGCTCGATAGCTAAATTGCGGAACTACGTATCCCCATCGCGGTGTTTCAAAATTTTTACTTCCGTTTCATTTTTCCGAAACCAAATTTTGCGCTTGAAATTTATACAAAATAGTCTGCTAATAGAGAAGAGTGATCAAAGACGTTTTCGAGAAAATACGTCGAGTACTTTTCCGAGGAAAAATTAAAGTATGACAGAAAGTCTGCAGCGTTGCAAACGAGGGTACGTGGTTTCGCTTTTTGTCCATCGAATCACGCTGATATCGGTTAAAGTCATCAAATTGTATGCAATTAGGAACTGCAATTTCCGACTCATCCGTAAAAAATCTAATGTGCATGGGGAACATGATGACATATACGTTGTTTTTAACCAGAGCCAAAAATTTTAGTTCTCAATTATTATTGTAGTCCATTTCATCATCGGTGTACATCCATAGAAGTTGTAGGTTTAAAATGTGGCTGAGAGATTTTGATTTCCGGTTTCCTTTCGGGTTATATGATACAATCCCTGGTTCTGCCTCCACCATCCCGTTCCGTCGTACCCTTCCCTCCCCTTTCATTTCACTCTATCTTTTTCCTTTTATCGGGAGGTCCCTGAAAAAAAGCTCACTCATCAGGCTCGAGGGCTAACCCAGATTCTTTGGTTTTGTATTCGCGGCCTTCCTTCCTAGGCGTTTCCGTCAGACCTTTGTCCATGCTTGTCAGTAACCAAAATTCGATAAACGCGAATCGATTTCAAACTTCGATACTTCCCTCCCGATTTGCAGGAACGAAGGGATTCGATTCGATGAATCCTGTCGCCATTCAAGCGTGCCTTAGTCAAGGGCTCTGAACATCTGGTTTTTTTCTTATTTATCTCGATGAAGATTTCTCCTATTTCTTTCGTGACCTACTTGGATAGAATACGAAGCGTATCTGGATGAGCAAAATCATTACATGAACCATATTTAAGCATGAAAGAAACATTTTTTTTTTGGGAGGAAGATGTTTTGCTCGTTGGAAAAGATCGGTAGAATCAACCCAAGATTCATATCCTTGTAAAGAATTCTGAAAGAAAATTTTCATTTCTGTGCTTTCAATTTGATGAACGGCAGTATTATTTGTTCGTTTTTGATCGGGAGGGTTTAATTTTCTACAAAACCGTCATTTATTCATTTTTCCTTCTCTTGATTTTTTCTGCCTCTCTCTTACCCTTGGTAAAAATTGGCAGTAGAATCTGTGTTCCAAAATACCATGGACCTAAAGCCGGCTGTAAGATTTTCAATAGCTTCTGTAGCCGGGTGCACAATTTCTTATAGCCTTTTATAGCCGATGGCGATTAAGCAACAACCAGACGATAAAGTTTATGCTAAACGTTACTAAATACGGATACTAGGACTCAGTTAGTTTTTGGACTACCGCTCTCTTTTTGTGCCGTAGTTTCTTGATTTATTTTGCGAGGAAAGCTCCGTACTTTTGAAGGATGCCTGTAATTCTTAATATGTTGGAGCGCCTTCAATTTCTTATGATACTGTGCAATACCTCTGGTGTGAAATAGTTGCTTCAGACACCGTGGCACGCTGCGGTGCGGCGGGCGGGCAGAGAGCGCGCAACGCGCGCATTAGCGCCTTCAAACCTAACAGGGATACTTCACGCATTGCGCAATGCGTGAAGTATCTCCGTTAGGTTTGTAGGCGCCAGTGCGTCACCGCCCCGCTTTGTGTCAGGCTCTAATATTTAATCTTGCAGAGTCAGCGTTTTTCAACTCATGATTTTGAAATGTTTGCACAACACTCTGTATGGATAATTATCATTTTAATTGATGAAAAAAAAATATGTTTTAAAGGAAAATAGAATGTGTGTTTTGTAAATATTAAGGTAGTTCCGTATCAAACTTAATGATTTCCAAAGCACACGAATTTCTACACAATGTCTTATAGCCTTTTATGGCCAATGGCGATAAAGTGTAAAGCCCAGCGATAGGAACTATAGCCCGACTGTATACTTTTTTATAGCTTCGTATAGCCCGGCTATATGATTTGCTCCGCTTTCTACAGCCAGCTATATGATTTTCAATAGCCTTCTTTAGTCGGCTATAAGAACTCCTATGGTATTTTGAAACGCAGCTCCTATCGCCAATTTTTACTAGGGACCTTTTTTTCACTTTTACATTAGCTTTTATTATTAAACATTAGACTAAGTTATTCTTTGAAAGTTTACCATTCTTAACTCTTATTTTGTCACCTTTTCAGTTTTTGCTCGAAGGGTCCAAAATTACAAAGGTTGAAGTATCTGACCTGTAATGCTTTGCAAAATATCGCACTTTTTGGTTTTTTTTCCCCTCACTGTGTTCGGGTGTAGATTGCAGAATTTTAAGCGACAACACAACCTGAGCGTACGGATTAAAACTATCAGACTGGAAGTCTTGAATCTAAGCTTTCGGGTACATGAAAACGGCACGGAAACGGTTCCGGGTACGGTTGTGTTTCAGCCAACTTACTAGAATTATCACTAAGGGTTCACGCTACCTACACAGACGATATAACGCTGATTTTAACGCCTTAATGCAACTATGCGTGCTTGAAGGAGGCCTGTTCCGTTGCTTTGCTCGTGCCACACTATTGTGGACCGCAGTTAAAATATTGCTCTGGCGTTGAACGCTTACGAGGAAAATTAAATTCTTTCCACCAAAAGCGAACAAATAATAAGATACTGTCACTCACTAAATTGACAAGATAGAAATGAAAATTTTCTTCAGAATTATTTACAAGAATATGACATGCAGCAAGATTCTACCAACCGCTTCCATCTGGCAAAACCTTTCTCCTGAAGACAAAATGTTTGTGCTTAAATACGGTTCATATAGTGATGTAGCTTATGAAGATACTCTGCTTTACTTCCGACCAAAAAAGTCAAAGTTGCTGCAAAAATTAGCCTATTTTTTCAAATTTTTCGTTGAATTGTCCCCTTTTTTAAATGCCGACAGGGACCAAGTTTATATTTAGTCCCCTTTCGGATTCCAGATTGGTAAATTCAATTCGAAGAAAGTAAAAAAAAAACTGCATATTGATGCTAATGGAGTTTTTCCTGGCAAGTAACAAACCGATCTCTGAATCCATTTTTTATTATTATTATTAAAAGCCTCGGACTTTTCCCTTCCTTTTTTTCTTCTTTTTTTAAACAAACTTTGTAAACGGACCACAGAGGTTTTAATGGCCATCCTTGCTAAGGCACCGTTCTAACATAAACGAATATTACCACTACCATTACATTTCTTTCTGCTAAACATTCGGACTGGTCGTTGGTCGGATAAAAAAACAGGCATTTCGTGGGAAAGCCCATTTGTTAGGATATGGAGAGGTTTAAACGGGCCTCGCGACGCCTCAAGAAAGACATCCAAATGAGACTGCGGTCTTTGGCCGCGGCGTCGCGTCGCGTCGGCGAGTAAACAAGACGGGAAGACGCGACAAAGTGCAAATAGATTCGCAGGGACAACTCGATTGCGTCCCGTTTGCCAGCGGGCCAAAGGCGGCCTGGAGTCGGCTTTCACGAGATCTGATTCACGGCTTAACGAAATCTTCCGGTTTAGCGCGACACCCCGACACCCGCTCACTGGCGGCGCGTCGTGGCTCGCGATGCATCGATTAATCTACCATTTAAAAGTATGTGAAAGTATCTATTACCCAGAAATACCTCGATGATCGATTCTTTACCATGGCTTCAAATGGGAACACATCGATAGCCAAATGATTAGCCCCCTCCCCTCTGGCCCTTACCTCCATCCATGGGCAGTCACAAGTGCCCTACGCTCCTCACCGCCGGCTTTCATAGCAGCATTGCCATCAATCACTAATTGAGAAAATAAACGTTATTCTTTCACTGCCGTACTAAGGAAAAACGCCGTATGAACCTCCAGGCGTTGCCAAATTTCAATTTATAAAAAACGGATTTCTTGGTGAACTTATGAATATTTTTCTTCCAATTTTTCAGATAATTTTGTTTGCAGTTTCATCTAAAGTTCCTGAAAATTTCAATGCAAACTATTCATAATTTTTTCTATAAATAAACATTTTACTGAATGAAATTTGGCAACTCTTGAATGTTCATACGGCGTTCTTCCTTAGCACGGCAGTTCAGCCACAAATATTTCAAAATCGTAACGAGCGAATATGAAAAAAATATCACTGCTTGCTGTATTCCTGCTAATATATCGATGGCCAAAGTGCGTATCCTCAGTGCGGTGTTTTAAAATTTCCGCATTTATTTTATTTTTTTGAAGGGCAGCAAGCCTATTTTATAATTTCAAATTTATACAGAGTGTTCTGTCAGCACAGAGAAGATAAATCAAGGAAATTTTCAAGAAATTACGCTGACTAGTTTTCCAAAGAAAAAATGAAGCATGACGGGAAGTCTGCAACGTCGCAAATGGAGATACGTGGTTTCGTACTTTGGCCACCGATATGATCCCCCCCCCCCCCCGAAAAATATAGCAGCCAGCGCTAGACTTTCATCAATGTTTACCTTGCATCTGGTCATGTTTACCAGCGTCTGGATTGTTGAAACGTCATCAAATAACCTCAATCGCTTGAAACGAGGGTCGTCCGTAATGTCGGTTCACCCATTTAATATCTCACGAAGAATTATAAATAGGAAAAATCTGTAGACGTTAAAAAGTCATTACTTTCAGCTTATTAACGCGTCATTGATTTTTAAATGTGGTCCGATGAAACTCTAAAAAGTGGGTTTTTCTTAACCCACCTATACTCCGCGCGGGTCCAACACTTTTTTATTCACTTTATTGCGATAAGCAACATATTGCAGTGGTGCCTCAAAGGCTACGTGAGCAACACAACCGAAGAGAGGAAAGATGTAATCTGGCCTTGTTTTTTAAAACTTCTAGCCCGGACAGGAGCGATACCTCATTAGCAACACTATACTGAGAGTTCACTCTTTGCGCCATAGCGCCTTAATTTTGCATACGCAACACGGGCATCCATCAAGCACGAACAGTTGTATCTCTGCGCTGTCATCGAGGCGCTTCCTTTCCTCGTTCTGTTTCCATATTATGCTTTTTCCTATTTGTTTTATTGAATACAGCAGCTCACTTGCTGGAGACGCTCTGTAAAGCTTTGTACCCTCGCCATGAAGAGGATGGTTGAGAAAAACCCACATTCTTAGAGTTAGATTAAACAAAATTTGATAATCTATAGTGAGTTAAAAAGCTGAGGGTAGTAGTTTTTACCGCTATTTACAAATTTTCTCCATCTATTTTAATTTAGCAGATATTGAATAGGAAACCTTACTTTCTGGACGACCTTCGTAGCATTGCTGAGACAGGAAGTCGACCCACCATTTCATTTTATTTGACATCTTTCATGGAATTATTTTAAGAGTTCAAGGATATATTATGGCTGTTTTCATCGGAGGATCAGAAAATTCACAAAAAATAACAAAAATTTACATTTTTCTCCGTAGAATCTTCGTTTGAAATCGTGTGAAGCGAGAGTCACACATTCTGTGCGGCAACCTCTCAATCGAGGGTTGGGAAGCTGTCTGCCATCTAGCACAATACCACGAACAAGCAGGTGACATTTCGATCGAACTGGCTGCGGACAAGTCAAACATGAGACATCAAATAACAAACAAGCCGGAGGTTACAGTTACATCGTCAGGCACCGGCACAACAGCCCCAAAAGACTCGACCGATGACAAATGGAGCCCTCGCTTTTCAGTTCGGTGGTTATTGATTCGGTTACCGCGGAAATTGCGGCATTCATTACTTTCTCCTTGCCAGATTTGCTAGGATTTTCGGAAATACAGCCAATATTTGCACCTAAGCAGAGACCAAAAATGACCGAATCTTGTTGTGCAATCCGTAAACTGTAGATATTTCAATGACCGAAAAATAGTAAAGTTGAGGAAATTCAGTGCGGGCTGAAAAACGCCCTTTATTGATAGCCCTCCTTTGATTACTCGGTCAAAATTTCGCAAAACTTGAGTTCCGTAAACCTATCTCTGTGTGGACGAGACCTTCCATTATAAGAAAAGAACGAAACAATTTTGAAAAATAAACATGAATGTGGTTTAATGATTTTAATTTTCGCCATCGCGCCAACCGCACTGTGTTTGGCGCAATGCGTGAAGTTTTTATCCAGTCTTGTAGGCGCTATGCGTTTCACGCCGACCGCTGCTGACCGCACTACGTTTGACGCAATGCCAATTGTCTTTACTCTCAGTATGAAGGGACTCTAGTTCAAATTAGTGCGTTCTGTAAACTTGTTGATCCTAACTCTCATCGTGGAGGGACTGTAGTCGACGACATGCTCGTCGGAACGAAGCCGCACAATCGCCGAGAGATTAGATTCAAATCCGGATACGGCTCGCGTAGCCGGCGAACTTGGCGGTGCAGTTTTGGCAGTCGGCCAGGAAGAAGCGCGACTGCAACCTGTTTCGCACGGCACGTCATCTGTTGAATGGGGGATTAACTAGAGCACGGGAGTCCCTCAACCCGAGCGCGGGCGGCCGGGAAGGGAGGGGAAGGGATAGAGCCGAAAGAAACTCGCGCTAGGATAGCAACAGGTCTGGCGACCGATGGTGTGACGACCGATTCTTTCAACTCGGCTAGAGCAACCCCCCCTCCCCCCAACGCCCCCATGCCCCCGCCCCATCCTCCTCGGTGGCGATAATTAATCGTCCGTCGACGACGGAGAGAGCAACATCTGCATGACCTCACTAAACTTCAAGCTCGGAACTTTTATTGCCCGCGCGCGAAGTGTGGTCCACGGTCGTCGGGGATGAAAAACGGAGCGCGAGCCGTTTCCCGATTCGTGAAAAGGTTCATAAAACACTTTAAGCTCTAGAAGGGAAGGGGGATGGGGGTCTGAGCGTGCATTATTGGGGAGCTAAGAGTTCAGAGCTACGTCTTGTAACGTTAGAATGATTGTTCATACGGAACAGTGTTGGAAACTCACCTTTGAGTTTTAGGAGCCATGTGGCGCATCAAGCCCGATTTTTAGGAGCCATTGAAGATTTTTTAGGGGCCAAATTGACTCTTTGCCTCTATATTACGGCGCATTTAGTGAAAAGTTAGACGCGAGATGTTTCCAAATCGTGAAGAATAGAAAAAGCTTTCACTTGTAGTGCTGAAAATTTCGAATAATCACCTAATATGAAAATTCAGATCTTTAGGGGGTAATTTTTAGGGGCCACGATGGCGCAGAGCCATAATTTTTTAGGCGCCATAGCCGATTTTTTTAGGCGTATTTGGCGCGTTGACGCCTGTGAGTTTCGAACACTGATACGGAACCTGCGATATAAGGTCAACGCGATCTGGCATTTTTCATCAAAATGTATTAAAAATCGCTAATTTGAGGGGGAGAGTCCAACTGAGCCTTGCGTAATTTTTTTCAGGGGAGGGAGGAATATACAGACGTATATTACGAGGAAAGGGGGGCAAAAATCCGATTTTCAGCGGTACGCATTTTATGAACGACTCCAAACTTTCTACACTTATTGCAGACTAGATGAAGTTACTGTTGCGCAAAATATCTATAGTGATGGCCTCAAAATACGTACCTCAAATGCGACATGTCAAAATCTCCATTTTTGTTTTATTCTTCCACAGAAAAACCAAAAAGCGTTTCGATTCAAAATATCATCAAAACTTCTGATCAAAATTGTTAGTGCAATAAGATGAAGAAAAATCTGTAAAAAGTCTCACAACGGACCATTTATACGTAACGCCAAAACTGGGATTTATTTTGCATTTTTTAAATGTTAATTTTTCACCCTTACATTGATAATGAAAACTCCATAAGCGTGTTCACTATGTTTCAAGTAAAAATTCATTGAGCAGACTTGGAGCTGAGGATCAAATCCTTCCTGTAGTTGTACATATCGACGGCGAAATTCCCAAACCACTTTTGTCGGTTTGAGGCGTTGCAGAAAGCTCCCTGCATGCCGTACTTTATTTTCTTAATGGACAACTACTCATCGTCAGTTCTTTAAAACTTTCATGATTTTCCCTGTTTGTGAGAAGAATATTCTGTGAATACTTTGAGTGCTGATCATGATTCGTTCTCCTCCAATACAAAAGAATAAAACGGAGAGCTGATGTCTTAAAACACCGCGAACGAGCTACGTGATTTGGGAGTTTCAACATCGATATTAAGAGTTTACCCAATTGAAGAGTGGAAAGTCAAAACCTAGTAAGCGCCATCAGGTGCACACAGATTTATTTTCTGTCCTCCTAATTCAACAGGAATTCGGTTGCCTGAGAGAGTAAAAAAAGTTTGAGAAAATTTTCCAATGATAAGGTCTGTAAGTCAAAAGCAAGGACTAAAGAACACCGTGCAGCTTAGCAACACCTGAGGGCGACGTTTATCAAGTTCAGAATTTCCTTTTTCCAATTTACTATGACTTCAGAATGCAAACAGATTTCTTTCGCTTGTCTTCCCAATCTCTGATATCTTTGCATCGAAATCTAAATAAATTTTCAAATGTAAACCTCGAAAAAACCAGATTTAAAGATAAGGGAGGATAGGTACTAAGCGACTCCTCGCAGCGTTGCCAATTTTTTTTAGAGCTCGTCGTTGGAATAAAATGCGATGTCAAAGAGATAATGGGACTGTTCCAACAGTTGGCAACAGCGGGTGAGGGGTTTTATTTTCCGGAAAAGATAAATAGCCAGAGGGGGCTTATATTGCAGTTTTTTTCTCCGAGCAAGATCCTGAATCCTTTGTGGTCTTTTCAATAAAGCGAGTTGAATTTAATTTTACGACTCCCCTCGAATGTTGAAGGCGCTTTTAGAGAGAGAGATGGAAATGGGCCGGGCGCACGTTTTCCTTTTTGTCTCGCCCTCTCATTTCCTCGTCGTTTTCCGGACCTACCCGGGAGAGAGGTGAGGCATGCACCCTCCTCAAATTCTACTTTGTCACATTTGAGAATAATCTTGCCGAGAGTGTTTTCTCAGGGCCTCAATTTACCCACTCTCCATTTTCGAGCGTCCGACGCTTAAATGTCTTGAAAGAGCGATCGTAAACAAAGCGTTCTTTTGAAGAACTATGTCATTCGCAAAATTGTATTTTTAGAGTATGACATTTTCATAGTTTCACTTTGAATTTTTACCACCTCAGAGCCAATGGGTCACTAGAAAAGTTACGGACTGAAGCACCGCGTAATATTTTTCTCCTTGAAATTTTACGAAGGAACCTTCAAAAGATCTAGTTGAGTTTTTCAACACTTGAGTCGTTTAAAAAAGTGTGAAAAACTTTAAAAAACCCCATCGATCGTTCAAAAAAAAACTTTTCCTCCTAAATTTTAATTTAAATAAATGGTGAAACAGGGCTTCCTTTCTCTCACACATCGACAGTGAAACTACCAGATCACGCATCTCGGTTTGCTATGTCGTAGTCCTCCTGTCATACTTTATTTTTTAGATGGAATACAACTCAACGTCAATTCTTGAAAACTTCCGTGATTTTTCCTGTCTGTTCGAGGAAAAATATGTGAAAACATCAAGGAATAGTGTTGGCTTGTTCTCCCTCACAAAAATAAAATATGAGCGGAGTTTTTAACACCGCAAACGAGATACGTGCTCTATTAGTTTCACCGTTGATATACGTGTTGTTACACTGTGGATTGAGTTTTCAATGATGCAACTATTCGGCCTCTGAGGCCACGCTAGGAAGTATCGTTTCACAATGAAGGCGTTTTTATGCGTCGACAGTCTTCATCAAAGAACAATCTGAAGCAACCGCATTACTCGCTAATCTAAGCGGCTGCACTGTTGATGTGGTATTTAAATGCTGAAACAATTCGACCTCTAAGTCTCCGAATATGCCTGTTGTTGGGAACGAGGAGCCAAGAAGAGTAGTGACTTCCTTTTCGAAGAGCGATGCGAGACGCAACGCCACCAAAGTCCAAAAGGCGCCTTTAAAAAAAAAAAAAAAAAAAAAAAAAAAAAAAATTAAGCTCCTAAGGGTGATTTTATATCGAAAGGGGCGTCTTTTGCCCCTATATCAATGCCATCTCATCTTTGTCCCCACTTTCCCCGCCATTTTCTTCCCTTTTTTCTTAATTCTCTTAGGCACCGCATTAAACTAAATATATTTTACTATGCCACTACTACTACTATCACAACTATTACTCGTTTTGTTTCTTTTTTTCCGCCTTCCTCTTTTTCCTTTTCTCCTATTTCTCTCATTTCCTTTCCTTCTGCTTCCATCCTCTCCCCTCTCTTTTTCATTTTTCTGATTGCGTCACGCCTATCCTTACACCCTCGAAACGTCGCAATGGTATTGTGAAGATTCTTCCAGTCTAATGTGTCGAACACATGGAGAAAGTTCGTGGTAATCTGGGCAGTGGTGTGGCGTGCTTTGCCATATATCGATTGATCTGCCATTCAAATCTATGGAAAAGGATCGACAAACAGGTTGTTCGCAACAAACCCCTTAATAATAGATTCGTTACAATAGCTTCAAATGGGGAATTATCGATAATCTATCATTCACGCCTCGCCACTGATTCTAGGAGATCAAACCCGAAAAACTTTGGTGCACGCAGACGCATTTGACGTAGAAATTGACCGTTAGCACTGATCCTATGTTTTATGCTCAAGGTGATTCGACGGTTGCCATTTTTTGTGTCAGAGCGACGTGCGGTATATCGCGTCAATTCATTCCATAATTTCAGCTACTTGTCATTTTTTTCGAATTTTTAGATCGCACTTCTATTGTCATGAGACTAAAAAATTAATGTACTAATATTGACAATGAAATTCAACGTAATAAAGGCGTGGTTTTTTTAGAGGAAAAATATCGCATTCGATACTGATATCGAAACTGCACTCGAATGCGATATTTTTCCTCTAAAAAAACCACGCCTTTATGACGTTGAATTTCATTGTTAATATTGGTACATGAATTTTTTAGTCTCATGACAACAGAAGTGCGATCTCAAAATTCGACAAGAATGACAAGTGGCTGAAATTATGGAACGAATTAATGCGATATATCGCACGTCGCTCTGACACAGAAAATGGCAACCGTCGAATCACCTTAATTGACGAAACTCGACCATAAATAAATGATTCTATGAAACGCGCAACTGAACTGCAAAATAAAATGTTGTTCCCAGAGACTGCAAGTGACGCCTTTGGCATCACTCTTGCAGTCCCGCCAAAAAATTGCAGTCACCGCCCAAAAATCCCGCGTTGAAAACTTAATGAATATACCGACAACAGTCTGAGCGGATAAAGGTTTTTGAATCGTTATCGAATCAGCTTAATCGACTTAAAGCATTGCCAAGATAGGGATGTTTCGACCAAGGTCATTCGACAACGAAACGCTTCGACAATCAACCCCCTGTATCTAATTAGGAAGCTGGTGAAGACCGTAAACGAGGGAGAGCGGGGGTGTTACAAAATAAAACCGCTCAGCCAGAAGCATAATTAAAGCACAGGCGATGGGCGAAATTAAATTAATTCATTAGTATTCACCGTACTTGGAGGCGAGTGCGTTGATGCTAAATTTAGGACTTTTTAGCCATTTAAACACGCATCGCTCATTAGAATAAAAGATGGGACACAAAAATGGAATCATATTTTGCAAAGATGTCGAATCTTGACCACTATAGTACATAGCTCGTTAGAATAAGAGGAAAGAATAAAAACGGAATTACATTTTGAAAGGATTTTGACTCTGAAAATAGTTTGCATATTACTCGTGACACATATGGATTGCATTTTGCAAAAAGAAACCACTAACATTATAATGATGCTAAGATTGTGCAACTTCATCTTTTGCAATAAATTTGCGGAAATCGTGAAAAACTATGAAATTTAGATGGTAATTTTTGTCTTAAATTTACAGTTTTTAGCGAGTAAAATAGAAACTATTAATGGATAATCGGGTTTTTCCTCCAAGACAAAAGAAGTTGCACAATCTTAGCAACATTGCAATGCTAGTGGTTCCTTTTTGCAAAATGCAATCCATATGTACCTAGTTAGAAAATCTCTTCAAATTTAGAGGAATGGTAATAGAATTTTCCAGTTCTTTCCCTTATTTTTATGATGATTGCGCCTCGTCTCAGTGGACCAATTTGCATAAAGAAAGAAGTAGAATTATATTTTGTTTCTTTGTTACGAATGGTTGGTGGTTAAAAAGGTGGATACAATTACCAGAGAGGGGGAAACAGGGAGAAAGAGATCGTTTCAAACAAGCGTTGAGGGGGAGGGAGATAAACATGGATGCCATTTCAATACACCAAGTGCATCAAATCCTGGAGGTTTTCAGGTAATTTAGGGCAAATCACTCCACTAAACGAAAGAAAAATAATAACCGACAATTTATATCGTGGCATAAACATAGCAGGGTGTAACTGGGCCTCATTTTGAAATATATTACTATGGTGAATTCACGAATACCTCTCACCTCCACCAGTCGTTAGCTACTAATGCGTTATCCTGAAATTCGCGTGAACGTTGAAAATTTCTTTCTACTAACTCCATCAGCAGATCCTCGGTTTCAGCCGTGAATTTCTGAAAATAGAAGAAAAACCTGGCGGAGCTGTAACGGAGTACACTAAGTCCCTTCATATTTCTCAGGAATCAGGTTGCGTATATCTCAGTACCTTAAGCATTAAATAACGTTATTCGATTTCAGTCAGTGTAAAATTAAAGTCACTTTCTAAAATTTACCGGATGGATCTTCGTTGTTTTAATTGATCAAATCTCTTACGTCGACCAGAAAAATTCAGGTATGTAACTATTTTAACTCTTGAGTGGCGTTATTGCCTAAACGAAAGTTTGAA